>NC_069501.1:857662541-857840041 GCF_027579735.1 Bombina bombina | reverse complement strand
ATGTTGTCAAGCCTCTGAGCTTGCTCTGAAAAGTCCCAGCTTTACCAGCACGCTGGAAGCGCTGGACTTGCGTCATCAGAGCTCTAATGGAACGCCCAGCGCCTCACTGGCAAGTGTTCACAGAACGCACCAAGCGAGTCCCAGTTTGCTGGGAGTGCTTGCCGAACGCAGCTTTAGATTATTTTTCCTTTTCAATAATGGTTTTATATCAGTTATTTCTGGGTACAGATTATTTTAGTACCTAATCCCCATGTCTTTTTCAATCTACTTTTTCACCAATCCTTATTTTGTTTTCAGGATAGTACTAGTTTTAAATAAAATAAAAGTATTTATTTGGTTAACTGCTAATCAGGTAGATTACAAGTTATGCGCACTATAGGGAGTTTAACGAAAGCAACAAAAGTTGCGTTATTTCACCCTCTATAGCGCAGCCATTACAAGTTTTCAAACAGCCGGCTTGTGTGTGCGATATGGTTGCGTGGAGGTCCATACCGCACACAATTCAAGCGCTGTTTTGACGTGCTCGTGCACGCTTTCCCCATAGACATCAATGGGGAGAAGGTGTCAGAAAAAAAAACTAACACCTGAATTGCGGAATGAAAAGCTCCGTAACGCAGCCCCATTGATGCCTATGGGGAAAAAAAAGTTATGTTTAAACCTAACACCCTAACATAAACCCTAAATCTAAACACCTCTAATCTGCCGCCCCCAACATCGCCGACACCTACATAATGTTATTAACCCCTAATCTGCCGCTCCCGCCGCCACCTAAATAAAGCTATTAACCCCTAATCTGCCCCTCCCGATATCACCCCCATTATACTAAAGTTAATAACCTCTATTCCCCTGCACCTCAACATCGCCCACACTATAATAAATCTATTAACCCCATTCCGCCGCTCCCCGACATCACCACCACAAAATAAAGCTATTAACCCCTAAACCTCTGGCCTCCCACATCACTACCAATAAATCTATTAACCCCTAAACCGCCAGCCCCCCACATCGCAACAACCTAAATTAAACTATATTAACCCCTAAACCTAACCCTGACCCTAACATAATTAAAATAGAGCTAAATTAAAGTTACAGTTATTAACTAAATAATACCTATTTAAAACGAAATACATACTTACCTGTGAAATAAAATCTAAGCTAGCTACAATATAACTAATAGTTATATTGTAGCTAGCTTAGGTTTTATTTTTATTTCACAGGTATTTTTAACTTTGTAACTAGGTAGACTAGTTAGTAAATAGTTATTAACTATTTACTAACTACCTAGTTAAAATAAATACAAACTTACCTGTGAAATAAAACCTAAACTGCCTTACACTAAAACCTACCATTACAAAAAATAAAAAACACTAAAATTACAAAAAATAAAAAAAACTACCATTAAAAAAAATAACAAACGAAATTATCCAAAAAAATAAAAATTATTCCTATTCTAATACCCTGTTTAAAAAAGGTCTAATCTATAAAAAAAACTACCAAGGGCTCTTAGAAGGGCCTTGTATGGGCCCTTGAAAGGGCCTTTTGTAGGGCATTGCCCTAAAGTTAACAGCTCTTTTGCTACAAAACAAAGCAAACACCCCCTAACAGTATACAAACCCCCCAACCCACAAAATAAAAATAAAGTAAAACTTAATCTACCCATTGCCCTGAAAAGGGCATTTGTATGGGCATTGCCCTTAAAAGGGCATTTAGCTATTTTTCCTGTCCTTAAAAGGGCATTCAGCTCTTTTATGAAATTCCCAAGCCTAATCTAAAAATAAAAACCAACCCTAAAATAAAAAAATATATTACACAAAATAACAAACAAATTATCAAAAATAATAAAAATGAGTCCTATTCTAATACCCATTTAAAAAAAAAAAAAAACACCCCAAAATAAAAAACCTAATCTAGAATAAACTACCAATAGCCCTTAAAAGGGCCTTTTGTAGGGCATTGTCCTAAGTTAAACAGCTCTTTTACCTGAAAAAAATACAAAGACCTACTAACATCACAAACCCCCCCAACCCAGAAAATAAAAAAAACTATCTAAAAAACCTAAGCTACCCATTGCCCTGAAAAGGGCATTTGTATGGGCATTCCCTTAAAAGGGCATTTAGCTTTTTTGCAATGCCCTAAAAAGGGCATTTAGCTTGTTGACGAAAATCCCAAACCCTAAACTAAAAAAAAAACCCACACAAAAAACCTTAAAAATCCTAACACTAACCCCAGAAGATCCACTTACAGTTGCTGAAGTCCCTCTTGAAGAATCTTCATACCGGCAGCTCCAACTTCATCCAGGCGGCTCCATCTTCCTCCAGGTGGCAGGTGGCTCCATCGTCATCCAGGCTGCTGCATCCTATATCTTCATCCCAGCGGCGTCTTTTATCTTCATCCCGGCGGATCGGGTCCATCCTTAAGACATCAGGCGCGGAGCATCCTCTTCATACAGTCGCTGCCGTATACTGAATCTTCAATGCAAGGTATGCTAATCAAAATGGCGTCTCTTGCATTCCTATTGGCTGATTTGATTTTGGAAATTCAAATCAGCCAATAGGATGAGAGCTGTTGAAATCCTATTGGCTGATATGAGTAGCTCTCATCCTATTGGCTGATTTGAATTTCCAAAATCAAATCAGCCAATACAAATGCAAGGGACGCCATTTTGAATGGATGAAGATGGAGCCGTGTTAGTATTTTTTAAGGTTTTTTTGGGTGTTTTTTTTTTTTTAGTTTAGGGTTCAGGCTTTTCGTAAATGAGCTAAATGCCCATTTCAGGGCAATGCAAAAGAGCTAAATGCCCTTTTAAGGGCAATGCCCATACAAATGCCCTTTTCAGGGCAATGGGTAGCTTTTGTTTTTGTTAGAGTTAGGTTTTTTATTTTGGTGGGTTGGTTTAGTGGTGGGTTTTACTGTTGGGGGGGTCTTTGTATTTTTTTTTACAGGTAAAAGAGATGTTTAACTTAGGGTAATGTCCTACAAAAGGCCCTTTTAAGGGCTATTGGTAGTTTATTGTAGGCTAGGGATTTTTTTGGGTGAGCTTTTTTATTTTTATAGGGCTATTAGATTAGGTGTAATTCTTTTTTATTTTTGATAATTTCGTTTGTTATTTTTTGTAATTTTGTATTTTTATTTTTTGTAATTAGATAGTTTGTAATTTTTATAGTAGTGTTAGTTTTTTTTTAATGTGTAATATAGTTTATTTAATTGGTAGTTTAATTTTAGTTTAATAGTTATATTAGTTTAATTGTTAGTTTAAACTTAGTTTTTTTAATTTGACAGGTAAGTATTAATTTAATTTAAGATTGGGAAATTGTATTTTTAATATAAAAGTTAGGGGGGCGTTAGGTTTAGGGGTTACTAGTTTAAATTAGTTTATTATGATGTGGGGGGCTTTCGATTTAGGGGTTAATAGTTTAATTTAGTATATTTTCGTTGTGGGGGGCTTGTGGTTTAGGGGTTAATAGGTTTATTATAGTGGCAGGGCGGAGTAGGGCTTAATAACTTTAGTATAGTGGGGCGATGTGGGCGGATGGCAGATTAGGGGTTAATAATATTTAAATACTGTTTGCGATGGGGGAGGGCGGCAGATTAGGGTTTAATAACTTTAGTATAGTGGCGGCAATGTCGGGAAGTGGCGGAATAGGGGTTAATACATTTTATTAGTGGTGGTGATGTCGGGAGCAGCAAATTAGGGGTCAATAACTTTAATATAGTGTTTGCGATGCGGGAGGGCCTCGGTTTAGGGGTTAATAGGTAGTTTATGGGTGTTAAGTGCACTTTGTAAAACTTTAGTTATAAGTTTTATGTAACAGTTTTGTAGCGTAAAACTCATAACTACTGCTTTTAGATTGCGAATTGGATCTTGTCGGTATAGGCTGGAATTCAAACTTTTTAGCCTCACCACAAAACTCATAATGGCTGCGCTATGGAAGTCCCATGAAAAAACTTCATTTTTACGTGTGCGGGACTGACGTTGCGTTACAGGCTAAAAGGCTTGCGGTACAGCTATACCGACTAGACTTGTAATGGCTCCGGTGCTGTTTTAACGCTGAAATTACCATTTTTTCAGCGTTAAAACGCAAACGCAAGACTTGTAATCTAGGTGTATGTTAGCTGCGTATGTTACAACCTTTCTTCAACTGGCTACTTTTCATATCATATCATATCATTTCGTACCATAACCTCTTTAATATTTAAATCTATTTTTTAAGAGCGGTATTAAAGGTGGTCTAATAACATAATTAACATATATCTATAGCCAAATTTTACAATCTTATTCTGGTTTTTGAGTTCTGAAATAGTAAAAATACAGTAATATAATTTTTGGAAGGTTAAAAAGTCAAACATTCCAATCAGCTTGTTTTATGGCTCACTGGACCTAACTGACAGTGCATTTCTGGTATGCCCACTCAGCTCTAAAATCCTAAAGATGTTTGTATAGGAAGCAATTTGCTGACAAGGCTTATCATGGCTGTTGAGAACTAAAAAGTTGTGACATAGAAAAACAGCTCAGGACCTCTTGTGGTTTGGAGTATTTTTTTAAGTAATGTTTTATTACATAAATCAATTAAATATATAATAAGGACATTTCTCAAAGTTAAACAATTGTTTACATGATAGTTTCAGTAGAATATATCTACTATCCTAGTTTTTATGTATATGTGTATGTACTGTGTATATATATATATATATATATATATATATATATAGTACATACATATAAAAAATCCAAAAATAGTAGACACTCGCAGGACCTTAAAAAAAAATAAATAAAAAAAAATTGGTTAGTTTGTTTCAATAAATTCTGCAAGTGTTTTCTACTTTTGGATTATAACACAATGTTAGCACCCAGGTGGCTGGCTTTTTGAGTGGGCTGTAACTACCAACTTGGATATAGATAGATAGATAGATAGATAGATAGATGGATAGATGGATGGATGGATGGATAGATTAGATAGACAGACAGACAGACAGACAGGCAGACAGACAGACAGACAGATAGATAGATAGTAGGCACTCGCAGGAGTTTTGGGGGGAAAAACCCAGGTGGCTGGCTTTTTGAGGGGGCTGTAACAACCAACTTGGATATAGACAGATAGATAGATAGAAATATATCATACTATCCTGAAACTACCTTTATTCCAACAGTCTCTATCACACAGACCACACAGAATTACATTAAGAGCAATAGCACCCTCAAGTGTTGAAAATGTAAAACTAATATATAACTTCTCTAAAGAAAACAATATTACATTATTGTCATTAGAAGAAGAAATAAATAATAATGTCTTGTACTTGTTTGATTTCTTTACATAGGACATTTATACTAATCATTGGATTTAAATCTTGCTGTCACATTCAGATCACTAAAGAGAATGCTACATAGATATATATGATACTCTTGTACACATTCTTCAAATAAAGTGACCTGCTGTCATTTGACCATTGGCTTGCTAGAATTCAAGAGAAAAACATATATATTTGAATTAAGGGGAAGTAGTTTGATATATTCCCCCATCACATTAGCCTCAATTTAAATGTAGCCTGTGGGCTTATCAGCCCTGTTTAATGGTTTAATAATCCCTTTTTGGCCATAATCAGATTTTTTTATTTTCAGATAATGCAGCATCTAAACTGAAGGGCTTCTGTGTGACAGGTACAGTGAAACAGACAAGATCCCTCTTGGAGGTCAATTTAACAAGGGCTGAATGTCCCTTATTCACCTTAAGTCTGCGCAAAACAGCAGTTATGCTGCTCCATAACTTGTCCGCTGCCTCTGAGGCTGCGGTCTTCAATCCGCCCGATCCTATACGATCGGGCTGATTGAAACCCCCTGCTAGCGGTCGATTGGCCGCGAATCTGCAGGGGTCGGCATTGCACAAGCAGTTCTGGTGAACTGCTTGTGCAATGATAAATGCTGACAGCGTAATCTGTCGGCATTCAGCGATGTCTGTCTGTATCATGTCGGACAGACATTGGTAAATCTACCCCACATATCTCACATACTAAGTAAAAAGCTATGAGACAGATAACACTCCAAACCACTTCTACTCATTTTAGACTGGAGAGCCTAAATAATTTAAAGAAAAAGAGTTCGTACCTGTACAGGAACTCCTAAGATCTAAGGTAAGACTATGAGAAGAACATATAAATTGTGCACTTAAATAACTAACCAGTTATAATATAGAATTACTTACTATCATTTAAAACTTAGGGACCAGCTCCGCATATACATACTAAACCTACTATAAACTTACAAAAACAGGTTCTGTCATGAGACCTCTCTGGTCAGGGTGTCAAAGAACACACCTATAGTTGGTAAACATAGCTCCTCTCCTTGAGTGTTGAACAGCGAGCAATATAAACTAATAGGAGTATTCAGTTAATCTACATTATAACTGTTAAAAAAAATGTTCTATATATTAACATAAGGACAAATGTTTTTCCCAGTTTCCATTCTTAAATGACAAAGGCATTTTTTGGATTTTTGTTCAGGTTTGGTTTCACCATAATTATCTGCTCTCTTGTTGAGTGTACCTATACATATTATATACAGACAAACAGGTAACAAGTGGCGAGAGTCTTACAAGTTGAAAAAGTTAGCATGCAAGCAAAAGACTGATGTACGCTAACTCCAAGGGGTTGATTTATTACGCTGACAGTATACGTTGTCCGCATTTAACATTGCACAAGCATTTCTGGTGAAATGCTTGTGCAATGCTGCCCCTTGCTCACTGATGGCCAATTGGCTGCTAGCAGCGGCTGTCAAGCATCCCTATCGGATCGGGATGATTTCATTCCGCCACCTAAAAGCCTGAAACGATGCGCCTCCGAAGCAGCATCTGTTGCTTAATAAATGGAGCCCCAAGACTTCAAATACCTCAACCACGCTAACTTCTTCTACACATAAACGTTCATGGCGCATGTTGTAAAAAAAAAAACTTACCCATGCTAACCCAACATTGCATTTCTTCACATAGAAGGAAATGTTCTTTCTATTTTAAAAAAATATATATATTATATATTTTTGTAATATATATATATATCTATATCTAAATTAATTTATACAGATATAGATACATATATATATATATATATATATATATATATATCTAAATTAATTTATACAGATATAGATACACATATATATATATATATATCTAAATTAATTTATACAGATATAGATACACATATATATATATATATATATATATATATCTAAATTAATTTATACAGATATAGATATATATATATATATATATATATATTGTAGAGATGTGCATAAGAAAGAAATGTGTTTCGTCCAAAATTATAGTATATTATATGTAAGTCCAATAAGTACATTTTTTAAAATAGTATAACTAGGGCCACAGTCACACAGTAACTGGCAACTGCTATTGCTATGCTGCTAGCGCAGTGAAGAATAGCATAGATCTGAGCCTTTCTGAGCAGTCTGCAATAAGTTTAAAATTGTGCTAGAAATTGTCACAGGCTTCCACTTACAGGCTGAGAGAAACTTTCAATATATTCTGCTGCTTCTCCATGGTTTGCATCCATTGGATAATGCCTGCTTGCATCATAAATACAGCATCCACCAACTGAAAACGCAAAATTAAAATTTTAAAAGAAAATAAAGTTTTGTTATTTCCTTTTTTTAGTCTTCAGTAAAGCAACGGTAATGCCATTTTCATTATTTTCTTTGATACTTCCGAAAATGAATGTACATGTCTAGTATAATGTATATTCAGATATATATATTAAAATTATGGGGGGGAGATAAAAAACTGAAATTAAAATCCTCCATGTCTCAAAATTAAATCAATGCAAATATTTGCATAGGAAATTAGCACATCTGCGCAAGAATCCCCGCTTGCTTTTTCCCCAGAAATAACTCATATACAATGTTACCAATGCACAAGAGAATTCTGGGTAAGCTATGCAAATTAGATATGCAAATAGTCAGTTTTTTTGCTTCAAAAATACTGTTTTAACACAGCTATCCTTTTAACAGGATTATAGCAGCAAATCAGAAATCCCTCCTAGACAGCCTGTTTCGTTCTATTTGAAACTCATCAGTAGGAGATAGATTTATATAGAAATATATCTTTAAAAATAAAAAATAAAATTTTTTCTATGTGAAAATCATAGGAATTTAAAGTATTTATATTCAAAACACATTAAAAATGTTTCAATCAAAAGTGTATATATACACTCACGGGACACTTTATTAGGTACACCTTGCTAGTACCGGGTTGGACCCCCTTTTACCTTCAGAACTGCCTTAATTCTTCGTGACATAGATTCAACAAGGTGTTGGAAACATTCCTCAGACATTTTTTGTCCATATTGACATGATAGCATCACGCAGTTGCTGCAGAATTAGTGATGTCGAATAGTTCCCGGCGAACATAGCTTGTTCGCGTTCACCGCGGCGGGCGAACATATGCGATGTTCGATCCGCCCCTTATTCGTCATCATTGAGTAAAATTTGACCCTGTATCTCACAGTCTGCACACACCTTCCAGCCAATCAGCAGCAGACCCTCCCTCCCAGACCTTCCTACCTCCTGGACAGCATCCATTTTAGATTCATTTGGAAAATGCTTTGTTAGTGAGAGGAGGGACAGTGTAGCTGCTGCTGATTTAATAGGGAAATCAATAGCTAGGCTAGTGTATTCAGTGTCCACTACAGTCCTGCAGGACTCATCTGATCTCTGCTGTAAGGACAGCACCCCAAAAAGCCCTTTTTAGGGCTAGAACATGTCTGCTTTTTTTTTTTTTCCTGTGTAATCTAATTGCAGTTGCCTGCTTGCCAGTGTGTGTCTCAGGCTCACAGCTTGCCCAGTGCCACCACTCATATCTGGTGTAACAGTAGTGTAGATTTAAAAAAAAAAACACTTTTTTGACTGTGTTAAATAATAGCAGTCAGTTTCCTTCACACGTGTGCGTTTCAGTGCCTGCCTGCCAGGGCACAGTGTCACCCCAGTGCAACTCATATCTGGTGTAACAGTAGTGTAGATTTAAAAAAAACACTTTTTTTACTGTGTTAAATAATAGCAGTCAGTTTCCTTCACACGTGTGCGTTTCAGTGCCTGCCTGCCTGCCAGGGCACAGTGTCACCCCAGCGCAACTCATATCTGGTGTAACAGTAGTGTAGATTTTAAAAAAACAACACTTTTTTGACTGTGTTAAATAATAGCAGTCAGTTTCCTTCACACGTGTGCGTTTCAGTGGCTGCCAGGGCACAGTGTCACACCAGTGCAACTCATATCTGGTGTAACAGTAGTGTACATTTAAAAAAAAAATACAATTTTGACTGTAATGGATTGAATAGCAGTTAGTTGTCTGCAAGAGTGTGTGTCAGGCCTACAGCGTCTACTCTGCCAACTTCTGCAAGTGCACAGTGCCACTCATATCTGTTGTCACAGTAGCTTGCACGCATAGTACCACTAATGACAGGCAGAGGCAGGCCACCCTGCAGGGGCCGTCGTGTTCGTGGTGCTGTGATTCCCTTTGGCCCTAGAATAATGCCCAGTGTTCAGAGGCAACATACCCCGAACTCGAACATTTCTGAGGACATAGTTGACTGGCTAACACAGGACACCCAATCTTCTACAGCTTCCGTTCGGAACCTTGACGCACCATCCTCCTCCAGCTTAGCTTCGGCACCTTTCAAGTTACCACTCGCCCACCTGCCGCCACCACCAACACTAGCACCACAGCTGCTTCACTTGATCTGTCAGAGGAGTTATTTACACATCAGTTGGAATAAATGATGCGCAACCATTATTGATAGTTGATAGTTGATAGTGATGCGCAACCATTATTGCCAGAGAATGTAGATAACAGGGATATGTCTCAGTCAGGCAGCATTACACACATGGACGTACGGTGTGATGATGATGATGTTGTACCCGCTGCTGCTTCCTTTGTTGACTTGTCAGATACAAGTGAAGCGGTTGATGATGACAATGCGTCCGTGGATGTCACGTGGGTGCCCGCTAGAAGAGAAGAAGAAGAGGGGGAAAGTTCAGATGGGGAGACAGAGAGGAGGAGGAGACGAGTTGGAAGGAGGGGGAGGTCATCGTAAGGAGCTAGTGGCACAGTCAGACAGCATGCATCGGCACCCGGGGTCAGCCAGACAGCACGCCAATCAACGCATGCTGTTGCCACCACCAGAATGCCGTCATTGAAGAGCTCAGCAGTGTGGCATTTTTCTTGTGTGTCTGCCTCTGACAACAGCGATGCCATTTTCAACCTGTGCCAAAAGAAACAGTCGTGGGAAGTCTAACACCCACCTAGGTACAACTGCTTTGCGAAGGCACATGATCACACATCACAAACTCCTATGAGATCAACACATGAGTACAAGCAGCACACAAACTCAAGGCCGCCATCCTCCTCCTGGTCCAGCATCTTCAGCCACGTCAACCACTGCTGTCCTCCTTGCCCCCTCTCAACCATCCGCCACTCCGTGTCTCCCCTTGAGCAGTTCCTGCTCATCTGCCCACAGTCAGGTATCTGTCAAGGACATGTTTGAGCGTAAGAAGCCAATGTCACAAAGTCACCCCCTTGCCCGGCATCTGACAGCTGGCTTGACTGAACTCTTAGCCCACCAGCTTTTACCATACAAGCTGGTGGAGTCTGAGGCATTCAAAAAATATGTAGCTATTGGGACACCGCAGTGGAAGGTACCCGGCCGAAATTTCTTTGCACAAAAGGCAATCCCCAACCTGTACTCGATTGTGCAAAAGGAAGTAATGGCATGTCTGGCACACAGTGTTGGGGCAAGGGTCCATCTGACCACTGATACCTGGTCTGCAAAGCATGGTCAGGGCAGGTATATCACCTACACTGCGCATTGTATAAACCTGCTGACGGCTGCCAAGCATGGAATGCGTGGCTCTGCAGAGGAGTTGGTGAAACCTCCACAACTTGCAGGAAGGCCTGCTGCCACCTCCTCTACTCCTCCTACTCCATCCTCTTCCATAACCTCCTCGGCTGAGTCCTCTTCTGCTGCTGCGTCTTGCTCCACATCAACGGCACCCCCCCAGCTCCCCAGGTACTATTTCACATCCCAGATACAGCAGTGTCACGCCGTCTTGGGGTTGACTTGCCTGAAAGCAGAGAGTCACACCGGACCAGCACTCCTGTCCGCCCTGAACGCACAGGTGGATCAGTGGCTGACTCCGCACCAACTGGAGATCGGCAAAGTGGTTAGTGACAACGGAAGAAATTTGGTGGCGGCATTGAATTTGGGCAAGTTGACACATGTGCCGTGCATGGCACATGTGTGTAATCTGATCATACAACGCTTTGTGCATAAGTACCCAGGCTTACAGGACATCCTGACGCAGGCCAGGAAGGTGTGTGGCCATTTCAGGCGTTCCTACACGGCCATGGCGCACTTTTCAGATATCCAGGGGCGAAACAACATGCCAGTGAGGCGCTTGATTTGCGACAGCCCGACACGTTGGAATTCAACACTCCTAATGTTCGACCGCCTGATCGAACAAGAAAAAGCCGCTAACGACTATTTGTATGACCGGGGTGCTAGGACAGCCTCTGCGGAGCTGGGAATTTTTTTGCCATGTTACTGGACGCTCATGCGCAATGCCTGTAGGCTCATGCGTCCTTTTGAGGAGGTGACAAACCTAGTCAGTCGCACCGAAGGCACCATCAGCGACATCATACCATTTTTTTTCTTCCTGGAGCGTGCCCTGCGAAGAGTGCTAGATCAGGCCGTAGATGAGCGTGAAGAGGAAGAGTTGTGGTCACCATCACCACCAGAAACAGCCTTATCAGCATCGCTTGCTGGACCTGTGGCAACGCTGGAAGAGGATTGTGATGAAGAGGAGTCAGAGGAGGAATGTGGCTTTGAGGAGGAAGACCAACCACAACAGGCATCCCAGGGTGCTCGTTGTCACCTATCTGGTACCCGTGGTGTTGTACGTGGCTGGGGGGAAGAAGATACCTTCAGTGAGATCACTGAGGACGAGGAACAGGACATGAGTAGCTCGGCATCCAACCTTGTGCAAATGGGGTCTTTTATGCTGTTGTGCCTGTTGAGGGACCCTCGTATAAAAAGGCTGAAGGAGAACGACCTGTACTGGGTGTCCACGCTACTAGACCCCCGGTATAAGCATAAAGTGCCTGAAATGTTACCGAATTACCGCAAGTCGGAAAGGATGCAGCAGTTCCAAAATAAATTAAAAAGTATGCTTTACACAGCGTATATCGGGAATCTAACAGGGGAAGAGGTGAAAGTAATCCTCCTCCTCCCACGACCACGCCGGCAAGGACAGGACGCTTTACAGACGTGTTGTTGATGGAGGACATGCGGAGCTTTTAAAGTCCTACGCATTGCCACAGCCCTTCGGGGTCCACCCTCAGAGAACGACTCGACCGACAGGTAGCAGACTTCCTCGCCTTAACTGCAGATATCGACACTCTGAGCAGCGATGAACCCCTTGACTACTGGGTGTGCAGGCTTGACCTGTGGCCTGAGCTATCCCAATTTGCGATAGAACTTCTGGCCTGCCCCGCTTCAAGTGTCCTGTCAGAAAGGACCTTCAGTGCAGCAGGAGGTATTGTCACTGAGAAGAGAAGTCACCTAGGTCAAAAAAGTCTAGATCACCTCACCTTTATTAAGATGAATGAGGGATGGATCCCGAAGGGACTGACAGTGGGCGATACATTCGACTAAAAAAGGCCTGATGAGATGAGCTGCCTTGGGCTAAAAATGGTCCACACGCTGCTGTATTTTATCTCTGAATGTCGGATGACTTGCGTGACTTATCCGCCAACAACTAGGATTCAAGCCGCAATGTTTTAGGGCACTTTCTGCCTGGGAAACAAACATCAATTTTTCTGGCCGCTGCTACAGCAGCGGCTGCAACAATACCTAATTTTTCAGGCATGTGTACATGCCTAATTTTTCTGGCCTCTGGTGATGCACTGTGGCTTCAAAAACCAAACCAAAAAAAGGCACATAACAGGGATTAAACTGATATTAATAGTACTAGTTAACACACCACTCCTATCTGGTGGCACATTAGATTGCACGCACAGTGCCCCAAATTTGAAGTAGGAGGACTGACCAAGCATCTTTTTCCATCTCCCGGTTCCTAAAATCGATGCCATATTCACGTCCCCTGATAGGGGACGTAACAGGGATTAAACTGATAGGAATAGTACTACTTAACACACCTTACAATAACGCAGAGAGAAGCAACGCAGAGAGAGGAGTCTGAAGAAGAGGAGTCAAAGGAGGAAGGTGGCTTTGAGGAGGTGGAAGACCAAACACAGCAGGCGTCCCAGGGGGCTTGTTGTCACCTTTCGGGGACCCTTGGTGTTGTACGTGGCTGGGTGGAGGAAGAGACCTTCAATGACATCAGTGAGGACAAGGAACGGACATGGCTAGCTTGGTATCCAACCTTGTGCAAATGGGGAGTTTGCAGTTTTGCAAATTGACTGTTTGCGGTGCGTTAAAGGGACAGTCTAGGCCAAAATAAACTTTCATGATTTAGAAAGAGCATGTATTTTTAAACAATTTTCCAATTTACTTTTATCACCAATTTTGCTTTGTTCTCTTGGTATTCTTAGTTGAAAGCTTAACCTAGGAGGTTCATATGCTAATTTCTTAGACCTTGAAGCCCACCTCTTTCAGATTGCATTTTAACAGCTTTTCACCACTAGAGGGTGTTAGTTCACGTATTTCATATAGATAACACTGTGCTCGTGCACGAGAAGTTATCTGGGAGCAGGCACTGATTGGCTAGACTGCAAGTCTGTCAAAAGAACTGAAAAAAGGGGCAGTTTGCAGAGGCTTAGATACAAGATAATCACAGAAGTTAAAAGTATATTATTATAAATGTGTTAGTTATGCAAAACTGGGAAATGGGTAATAAAGGGATTATCTATCTTTTTGGTCTGTCACTGTGAAGCGGGCGTAACCCTTACACTACCTGATCGATACAACATCATACCTGATGTTACTACCTGATGTTTTAAAGCACGTTATTCCAAACAATTTAGGAATGTTAGGTGATTTATGCCCTTTATGGCTTAAAACCAAACTCTGCATCAACTATGTAATTTTCCATGGGAGTTTTGCCATGGATCCCCCTCCGGCATGCCACAGTCCAGGTGTTAGTCCCCTTGAAACAACTTTTCCATCACTATTGTGGTCAGAAAGAGTCCCTGTGGGTTTTAAAGTTCGCCTGCCTATAGAAGTCTATGGCGGTTTGCCCGGTTCGCCCGTTCGCAAACAGTTGTGGAAGTTCGCGTTCGCCAACCCAAATTTTTATGTTCGCGACATCACTACTGCAGATTTGTCGGCTGCACATCAATAATGTGAATCTCCTGTTCCACCACATCCCAAAGGTGCTCTATTGGATTGAGATCTGGTGACTATGGAGGCCATTGAAGTATTGTGAACTCATTGCCATGTTCAAGAAACCAGTTTGAGATGATTTGAGCTTTGTGACATGGTGAATTATCCTGCTGGAAATAGCCATCAGAAGGTGAGTACACTGTAGTCATAAATGGATACTAAAGGCAAAAGGATAATAGATGGCGCTGGTCTGTTGTTTAATTTTTCTCTAATGAGTAAAGAGAAAAAGGGCTTGAAATATATGTAGAAACCAATGAATATGGGTGCAGTATACTCACTCCATAGGCTGTGGTAGTTCAGCTCCAGTGGGATGTGTCCCCAAATAGTGTAGATCCACAAAGTTGTGGTGTAGGGTTTCAGTTTTCAAAGGTACCCACTGATGGACTGCAGATAAATGAAAACTCAAATGACCAAAATATCAAATAAGCAAGAAAAAAATGTAGTAACTTACTCCATATAAAGGAGAATCCGGCTTAGCACAGCAAAGAAGGATATTCACAATCTTCCAACTTTGGTAAAAAGATATTTTATTTGCTCAACGCGTTTCAACGTTTAACACGTCTTTATCAAGAGCATAGATAAGAACAATTAAAAGAAGTAAAAGCAAGTGGCAAGTTGGAAGATTGTGAATATCCTTCTTTGCTGTGCTAAGCCGGATTCTCCTTTATATGGAGTAAGTTACTACATTTTTTTCTTGCTTATTTGATATTTTGGTCATTTGAGTTTTCATTTATCTGTCCATCAGTGGGTACCTTTAAAAACTGAAACCCTACACTACAACTTTGTGGATCTACACTATTTGGGGACACATCCCACTGGAGCTGAACTACCATAACCTATGGAGTGAGTATACTGCACCTATATTCATTGGTTTCTACATATATTTCAAGCCCTTTTTCTCTTTACTCATTAGAGAAAAATTATACAACAGACCAGCACCATCTATTATCCTTTTGCCATTCGTTAATACAGTCACAGAGGAGAGACTGTTAGAAGGCTGCGATCTAACCTAAAAGGAGAGTATTAGTTCTTGGTCATCTTTGCTACAGAATTTTTTTTGTTTATTGTGTTGTTTTCATCTAACACTTCTGTATCTTGCTTGTATCTATAAATGGATACTAAGGGGCCCAAAGTGTGCCAAGAAAATATCCCCCACATTATTACACCACTACCACCAGCCTGAACCGTTGATACAAGGCAGGATAGCTTAATGCTTTCATGATGTTAACGCCAAATTCTGACCCTACTATCTGAATGAAAATCGAGACTCATCAGATCAGGCAATGTTTTTCCAATCTTCAATTGACCAATTTTGGTGAGCCTGTGCAAATTGTAGCCTCAGTTTCCTGTTCTTAGCTGACAGAAATGGCACCCGGTATGGTCTTCTGCTGCTCTAGTCCATCTGCTTCAAGGTTCGATGTTTTGTGCATTCAGAGATAGTATTCTGCATATGTTGGTTGAAACGAGTGGTTATTTGAGTTACTGTTGCCTTTCTATCATCTCAAACCAGTTTGACCATTCTTCTCTGACCTCTAAGATCAACAAGGCATTTTCGTCCACACAGCTGCCGATCACTGGATATTTTCTCTTTTTTGGACCATTCTTTATAAACCCTAGAGATGGTTGTGCATGAAAATCCCAGTAGATCAGCAGTTTTTGAAATACTCAGACCAGCCTGTCTGGCCCCAACAACCATGCCACGTTAAAAGTCACCTAAATTCCCTTTCTTCCCCATTCTGATGCTCAGTTTGAACTTCATCAAGTTGTCTTCACCATGTCTAGATGCCTAAATGCATTGAGCTGCTGCCATGGGAAAAGGATGATTAGCAATTTGTGTTACCAAGCAGTTGAACAGGTATACCTAATAAAGTGGCCAGTGAGTGTATGTCTATAAGCATATAGACGTGTATTTATATGTATATATGTGTGCACATACATATTTACACATATATACACATATACGCATCTATACACACACAGTCACACACACACACATATATATATATATATATATATATATATATATATATATATATTTATATGCTGTATATATACAATCGTATGCAAAAGTTTAGGCACCCCTGACAATTTCCATGATTTTCAAGAGAAAGATAGAAATCTTACAGCGCTAAAGAGAGATGTGACCTATAGCTCCTGTCTAAAATGGGTCCTCAGCTACCCATAAGGGAAAGATTCTGGAATTAAGGGGGTTTATAGTGGAGCGCCAGAAGGCAAGGTCTAAAGAGATATAATGTGATGGTTAGTCAGTGTGTATCTGAACCATAAATCGAAGTATAACAAGTGTCTGATTGTACATGTAAGTCGAATAAGGAGTGTACCTTATAGGTTATATGTTGGGATATGGATCAGGATAAAAATGTCCCATATAGATTATAAATGTGGATAATTATGTGAATTACATTGCTCGGAATCTAGAAACCATAAATCTGAATATCACATATTACAGGACATGTTTATGGAAACCAAGGTACAAATATACCGTGCAGGTTATTGGTATAGATAGAAATAAAAGTTGCAATACTTAAAATCTAAGAACATTTTTAATCACATAAATATACATGGATCCATGAAGACATTAAAACAGGAGGTTGAACAAATAACAGGCTGTATATGTTTGCCAGATAAAAACAAGCTGTATATATTTGCCAGATAAAAACAATAACAATAATATTCACAGTGCGTCTGAGATTTACAAACTTATAGTACAAAATAAGACTGACAATGAATTAGCACTAACAGTGTGAATCCCAAATATGGCTAATGCAGATGTTTGACAAAAACTAACCTAAATCAAAGGCAAAGTGAAAAAGTACAATGTGAATAAATAAAGTAGCCCAAAACTTGCGTGTTCCAAAAAGAAATGTATAAGTCCAGAAAATTCCAAAACAATCCAAAAAGATGTCCAAAAAGTAACAACTAGTGTGTACACAAACTAGTGCAAACGCTGTAAATAAGTGTTGGTGATCACATAAATCGGAAAAAATGAAGATGTTAAAAAATGCTGTAATTGTCAATCCAATAGGTGGGAGTGTGATATACAAAAATAGGAAAAGAATATATAAACAAATCTATAAAAACGCAAAATCCTCAAAACCTGTGGAAGAAAAACAGTAACATAGTATAATACTGTTATAAACTCTGACAAATGAAAGGAATGTAGCTCACCATATAGTGTCGCGTTTCGGCCCACTGGTAAGGCCTTTATCAAGACTACGTAGTTCCATGCTTGGCAGCCGTCAGCAGGATTACCCAATGCGCAGTGTAGGTGATATACTTGCCCTGACCATGCTTTGCAGATCAGGTATCAGTGGTCAGATGGACCCTTGCCCCAACACTGTGTGCCAGACATGCCATTACTTCCTTTCACACAATCGAGTACAGGTTGGGGATTGCCTTTTATGCAAAAAATTTCGGCCGGGTACCTTCCACTGCGGTGTCCCAATAGCTACAAATTTTTTGAACGCCTCAGATTCCACCAGCTTGTATGGTAAAAGCTGGTGGGCTAAGAGTTCAGACAAGCCAGCTGTCAGACGCTGGGCAAGGGGGTGACTTTGGGACATTGGCTTCTTACGCTCAAACATGTCCTTGACAGACACCTGACTGTGGGCTGATGAGCAGAAACTGCTCAAGGCGAGAGACGGAGTGGCGGATGGTTGAGAGGGGGCAAGGAGGACAGCAGTGGTTGACGTGGCTGAAGATGCTGGACAAGGAGGAGGATGGCGGCTTTGAGTTTGTGTGCTGCTTGTACTCATGTGTTGATCCCATAGGCGTTTGTGTTGAGCGATCATGTGCCTTCGCAAAGCAGTTGTACCTGGGTGGGTGTTGGACTTCCCACGACTCAGTTTCTTTTGGCACAGGTTGCAAATGGCATTGCTGTTGTCAGAGGCAGACACACAAATAAAAGGCCACACTGCTGAGCTCTGCGATGACGGCATTCTGGTGGTGGCAACAGCATGCGTTGATTGGCGTGCTGTCTGGCTGACCCCGGGTGCCGATGCATGCTGTCTGACTGTGCCACTAGCTCCTTGCGACGACCTCCCCCTGCTTCCAGCTCGTCTCCTCCTCCTCCTCTCTGTCTCCCCATCTGAACTTTCCCCCTGTTCTTCTTCTCTTCTAGCGGCACCCACGTGACATCCACGGACGCATCGTCATCATCAACCGCTTCACTTGTATCCGACAAATCAACAAAGGAAGCAGCAGCGGGTACAACATCATCATCATCACACTGTACGTCCATGTCTGTAATGCTGCCTAACTGAGACATATCACTGTTATCTACATCCTCTGTCAATGATGGTTGCGCATCACTCAGTTCTTCCAACTGATGTGTAAATAACTCCTCTGACAGATCAAGTGAAGTGGCTGTGGTGCTAGTGTTGGTGGTGGCGGCAGGCGGGCGAGTGGTAACTTGAGAGGTGCCCGAAGATAAGATGGAGGAGGATGGTGCGTCAAGGTTCGGAGCGGAAGCTATAGAAGATTGGGTGTCCTGTGTTAAAAAGTCAACTATGTCCTCAGAACTTTTCGAGTTCATGGTACGTGGCCTCTGAACACTGGGCATTATTCTAGGGCCAAAGGGAATCACAGCACCACCGGGGTGGCCTGCGTCTGCCTGTAATTTTTTTTTAAATGTACACTTACACTACTATTAAACAAGATATGAGTGGTGCCACTGGGCAAGTGTGCACAGTATACGCTGTGAGCCTGACACAAAAAAGCAGACTGATGTTTCACAGTCCAAAAAGTTTTTTTTGTTTTAAATGTACACTTACACTACTATTAAACAAGATATGAGTGGTGGCACTGGGCAAGTGGGCACAGTATACGCTGTGAGCCTGACACAAAAAAGCAGACTGATGTTTCACAGTCAAAAAAGTTTTTTTTTTTAAATGTACACTTACACTACTATGAAACAAGATATGAGTGGTGGCACTGGGCAAGTGGGCACAGTATACGCTGTGAGCCTGACACAAAAAAGCAGACTGATGTTTCACAGTCAAAAAGTTTTTTTTTTTTAAATGTACACTTACACTACTATGAAACAAGATATGAGTGGTGGCACTGGGCAAGTGGGCACAGTATACGCTGTGAGCCTGACACAAAAAAGCAGACTGATGTTTCACAGTCAAAAAAGTTTTTTTTTTTAAATTTACACTACTGTTACACCAGATATGAGTGGTGGCACTGGGCAAGTGGGCACAGTATACGCTGTGAGCCTGGCACACACCCTGGCAGGCAGGCAACTGCAATTAGATTACACAAGCAGACTGATGTTTCACAGTCAAAAATATATATTTTTTAAATTTACACTACTGTTACACCAGATATGAGTGGTGGCACTGGGCAAGTGGGCACAGTATACGCTGTGAGCCTGGCACACACGCTGGCAGGCAGGCAACTGCAATTAGATTACACTAGCAGACTGATGTTTCACAGTCAAAAAAGTTTTTGTTTTTTTAAATTTACACTACTGTTACACCAGATATGAGTGGTGCGGCACTGGGCAAGTGGGCCTGGCACACACGCTGGCAGGCAGGCAACTGCATTTAGATTACACAAGCAGACTGATGTTTCACAGTCAAAAAAGTTTTTTTTTTTAAATTTACACTAATGTTACACCAGATATGAGTGGTGGCACTGGGCAAGTGGGCACAGTATACGCTGTGAGCCTGGCACACACGCTGGCAGGCAGGCAACTGCAATTAGATTACACTAGCAGACTGATGTTTCACAGTCAAAAAAGTTTTTGTTTTTTTAAATTTACACTACTGTTACACCAGATATGAGTGGTGGGGCACTGGGCAAGTGGGCCTGGCACACACGCTGGCAGGCAGGCAACTGCATTTAGATTACACAAGCAGACTGATGTTTCACAGTCAAAAAAGTTTTTTTTTTTTAAATTTACACTAATGTTACACCAGATATGAGTGGTGGCACTGGGCAAGTGGGCCTGGCACACATGCTGGCAGGCAACTGCAATTAGATTACACAAGCAGACTGATGTTTCACAGTCAAAAAAGTTTGTTTTTTTTAAATTTACACTACTGTTACACCAGATATGAATGGTGGCACTGGGCAAGTGGGCCTGGCACACACGCTGGCAGGCAGGCAACTGCAATTAGATTACACAAGCAGACTGATGTTTCACAGTCAAAAAAGTAGTTTTTTTTAAATTTACACTACTGTTACAACAGATATGAGTGGTGGCACTGGGCAAGTGGGCACAGTATACGCTGTGAGCCTGGCACACACGCTGGCAGGTAGGCAACTGCAATTAGATTACACAAGCAGACTGATGTTTCACAGTCAAAAAAATTTTTTTTTAAAATTTACACTACTGTTACACCAGATATGAGTGGTGGCACTGGGCAAGTGGGTACAGTATACGCTGTGAGCCTGGCACACACGCTGGCAGGCAGGCAACTGCAATTAGATTACACTAGCAGACTGATGTTTCACAGTCAAAAAAGTTTTTTTTTTTTTAAATTTACACTACTGTTACACCAGATATGAGTGATGGCACTGGGCAAGTGGGCCTTGCACTCACGCTGGCAGGCAGGCAACTGCAATTAGATTACACAAGCAGACTGATGTTTCACAGTCAAAAAAGTTTTTTTTTTTTAAATTTACACTACTGTTACACCAGATATGAGTGGTGGCACTGGGCAAGTGGGCCTTGCACACACGCTGGCAGGCAGGCAACTGCAATTAGATTACACAAGCAAACTGATGTTTCACAGTCAAAAAAGTTTTTTTTTTTTTTTAATTTACATTACTGTTACACCAGATATGAGTGGTGGCACTGGGCAAGTGGGCCTGGCACACACGCTGGCAGGCAGGCAACTGCAATTAGATTACACAAGCAGACTGATGTTTCACAGTCAAAAAAGTTTGTTTTTTTTAAATTTACACTACTGTTACACCAGATATGAGTGGTGGCACTGGGCAAGTGGGCCTTGCACACACGCTGGCAGGCAGGCAACTGCAATTAGATTACACAAGCAGACTGATGTTTCACAGTCAAAAAAGTTTTTTTTTTTTTTAAATTTACACTACTGTTACACCAGATATGAGTGGTGGCACAGGGCAAGTGGGCCTGGCACACACGCTGGCAGGCAGGCAACTGCAATTAGATTACACAAGCAGACTGATGTTTCACAGTCAAAAAAGTTTTTTTTTTTTAAATTTACACTACTGTTACAACAGATATGAGTGGTGGCACTGGGCAAGTGGGCACAGTATACGCTGTGAGCCTGGCACACAGGCTGGCAGGCAGGCAACTGCAATTAGATTACACAAGCAGACTGATGTTTCACAGTCAAAAAAGTTTTTTTTTTTTAAATTTACAGTACTGTTACACCAGATATGAGTGGTGGCACTGGGCAAGTGGGCACAGTATACACTGTGAGCCTAGCACACACGCTGGCAGGCAGGCAACTGCAATTATATTACACTAGGAGACTGATGTTTCACAGTCAAAAAAGTTTTTTTTTTTCAATTTACACTATTGTTACACCAGATATGAGTGGTGGCACTTGGCAAGTGGGCCTGGCACACACGCTGGCAGGCAGGCAACTGCAATTAGATTACACAAGCAGACTGATGTTTCACAGTCAAAAAAGTTTTTTTTTTTCAATTTACACTACTGTTACACCAGATATGAGTGGTGGCACTGGGCAAGTGGCTTGGCAGGCAGGCAACTGCAATTAGATTACACAGGAAAAAAAATAAAAAAATAGACTGATGTTCTAGCCCTAAAAAGGGCTTTTTGGGGTGCTGTCCTTACAGCAGAGATCAGATGAGTCCTTCAGGACTGTAGTGGACACTGAATACACTAGCCTAGCTATCAATTTCCCTATTAAATCAGCAGCAGCTACACTGTCCCTCCTCTCACTAAGAATGCAGCTTCCGAATGAATCTAAAATGGCTGCTGTCCAGGAGCTGGGAGGGTCTGGGAGGGAGGGTCTGCTGCTGATTGGCTGGAATGTGTCTGCAGACTGTGAGATACAGGGTCAAAGTTTACTCAATGATGACGAATAGGGGGCGGATCGAACATCGCATATGTTCGCCCGCAGTTGCGAATGCGAACAAGCTATGTTCGCTGGGAACTATTCGCGGCAAACAATTTGCAACATCACTAATTAACAGTTGACGCCGAAAAGGTGTTCGACCGTATCTCTTGGAAACATTTATTTTTTTCTTTGGAACAGTTTGGATTAACCGGGCAGATGTACGAATTTATTTGCATAATTTATTCGGCACCGAACTCGTCGCTGCTTGTCAATAGGGATTTGTCACAGCGCCTAGTATTACAAAGGGGTACGCAGCAAGGTTGCCCATTGTCCCCACTACTTTTTAATATATCTCTAGAGCCATTAGCGATTTGGTTTCGCCAACAATTGGACGGAATTCAGATAGGTGACCAGAAATTAAAAGTATTAATGTATGCAGATGACATACTTTTATGCCTGAGTAATACTAGGAAGACGCTCCCACTTGTGCTAGATATATTTGAAACTTTTGGTTTAATTTCTGGTTATAAAATTAACATGTCAAAATCCGAACTCTTATGGATAAATAAAAGAGAGCAAGGTATTAAGTACCCTTTCAGGGAAACATCTCAGATAACATATTAAGGTATTAAACAGTGTAAATCCAGAGGAATGGTATAATTTGAACTTTTCTAAATGCTTTTTAGATTGCAAGAAAAAAATGGAAGATTGGATAAATTTGCCTATTTCGTTAACAGCAAGAGTTACGCTCATAAAAACTATTATTTTTCCGAAACTGTTTAATTTTATTCAGAATATTCCAGTGCCTATACATAGGGCTGATATAATTAAATACAATAAGGTATGTGCTAAATTTATATGGAAAGACGCAAATGTTCGTATTTCAGTCTCTAGATTAATGAATAATAAAGAAGCGGCAGGCCTTAATCTTCCTAATATACAGTTTTATAGTTTAGCGACACTTGTTAAGATCGCTGTAGACTGGTTAACAGAACAAGATCAAGTGGCTGCGGTTGCTTGGGAGACTTCTTTGATAGCACCTTTCCACTTAGGCGCTATTTTACATTGCCCAATTACTACTTTACCTTTGACGATCTTTGCGTTAATAACATTTAGATATATAATTTTAGCATGGCAAAAACTTTGAAGGATAGTAGATTGCTCTCCATATGTTTCTAGATATTTACCAATTATTGGCAACCCGACTTTTCCACCACGGTTGTCCGATAGAGTTTTTAGAGACTGGGCTATTAAAGGGTTAGTACATGTCAACCAAATAGTAGATGCAGGTCTTAAACCGGTCTTGTTTCGGGAATTAAGCAACCAATATGGTCTTTCGAACAAAGACTTTTACGCCTATTTACAGCTAAGACATCTGATATTTGAGTTAAAGCAAAGATATGGGACAGACTGGGCACTTCGGGAGATACAAACTAGGATTAATTTGTTTCAAATAGGGTTTTATTCAATAGGTCCATTCTATGCGTTATTCAATCAAAAGCCTTAGAAGAGCAGGTAGAGTATATTGTTGGAAAATGGAGCACAATATTTCCAGAGATAGATGGCTCGTAGGTAGGTGCTACTTTCGACTGGCTGTGATCCTTTCAGCATTGGATAAGTCACTAGAGACGTCACCGGAGACGAGCCCCCTCACAGCCCAGCCGCCCAGCTTGAGTGTGTGAGTCAGCCGAGTGGTTTTGAAGCCTCGGTTCGCCAATTATTGCACTGGAGGTGCAATGGCTTTTGTGAGTACCCTGCTACATTCTACTTCTTCCTGTGCATTGCCTTCTACGTTATTGCACTATTAGGCGCCTCTTTTCATTTTGTCTCTTAGGAAATTGTTGTTGTATTTCGTCATCTATCAAGAGAGCTGCCTATCGCTACACATTGTTACGTGGAATTTCCAGACATAATTTATTTTCAAGTTTGTACTTTTCTATATTTATATCTATATATTCATATGATTTTTTATTGCTTTGATTGATTTTATTACCGCATTTCACTTTTGATTATTTGGATCGTTACACTTTGTTCAGATTGCCTCACATATACAGTATATATTTACTCTAATTGTTTTATATATTTCGTCCACTAGCTTTTATTTTTCTTCATAAATGGAAAGAGTCCACAGCTGCATTCATTACTTTTGGGAAATAAGAACCTTGCCACCAGGAGGAGGCAAAGACACCCCAGCCAAAGGCTTAAATACTCCTCCCACTTCCCTCATCTCCCAGTTATTCTTTGCCTTTTGTCCCAGGTGAAGTGGCTGTGTCCATTCTTCCGCCCTTTGGGGGCCGGTTTTGGGGTTCCTTTCGGTTCCCTTGCTTTCAGATCTGCCGTTCCTTGGGCTGGTCCGGCTAGGTGTAGGATCTGAGATCTGTTTTTCATCCTCAGGTCTTGGGGATGACAGTGGACCTTTCTTTTTTAGAGGTTCTGTGCCTCTCCCCCTTTGTGATCTATGAGTAGGCTTGGCGGTCTGGATTGCCTTGAGAGTGTCCTCTGTCCTGGAGGTTGGACAATCTGCTATTTATTCGGCCGCTTCTTCCTTACGGATAGGGTTTTCTCCATGTCTTCCTACGGATGGCAGATGTTTATCTTTGAGTTTGCTCTTGTAATTCTGTTTGCTCAGTCTCTGAGTTCTGACATTTTGAGGACTTTGTCTTCAGCTGTCTTTTTGTTTCTTCTCCGTGATGATGCCCATGTTGCTCCTTGTGGGTTAGGCGTTGTCTCCCTTGTTCTCGGGATCCATTCGGGTCTCTGTGGACTTGACCTTTGAAGGGGGTTTTTCCTTTCTGGATTTGCTGTACTTTTGGGGTATCCCTTTGGCTTACCCTTGTTCTCTCCCTTTTGGGGATTTTGGTGCTGTACTAGTAAGGGTTGTGTGGGGACCGACTGCTGGGCTACGGATCTCCTGGAGGAGTGTTGGCTTAGTGAGTCTGTTTTCAGTCTCTAGTTAGGCTTTCGGACTATCTGCGGATCAGTGTCCTTGGGGCCTTTTCCTTCTAGTTTTTTTTTGCCCGGCTCAGATGAAGCAGGGTTTGGTTGGGTTGTGGTTTTTCAGGCCTGGTGCCTTCAGAATGGGCCGCCTAGAAAAGAAAATTATCAGGTAAGCATAATTTAAGTTTTTAGTACGACACTGCATTCTTAAGTATCACTTTTTTGGCGTGCCTCTTTCACACTATATCAGTGTTATATTGTGTGTGTTTTTTTTTATCAATGTATAAGTCCCAGGACAGTGGTTTTTCCTTCCCATACATAAAATTCCTTATATCGCTATGTCATCCCATTTAGGGTTGGACAAAAAGTAATTAAACTCTGAGTGCACCCTTAGAGTTGGCCCAGTACAAGTTAGTGGGACTATTTTCTTGACAAGACCATCAGATGAATTAAAGGGTACAACTACAGTAGCATGGTTACTACTCACAATACTACTGTATTTCCTCCTGTACCTGCAGCTCTCTTAAAGCTGTTCTTTTATTTTAACTCATTACAGAATCCAGTTGGTAAAGCTCTGCAATTTGTACTGGGGCGCCGCTATCTTGTAGCAGTGGTATTGTTGCATCCTCTTATAGAAGCAGTGCACTTTCACAGAGAGCTCACAGAGAGGAAAAGTTATATTTTTGCATTTTGTTGCAAAGTTCAAGTTATATAACAAATATAAGCTTCAAGGTGGCAGCACCCAGTGTGAAGATTCAGAGCTTTACTAACTGATAATTGTAAGGAGTTAAATAAGAGAATAACTTTGAAGACAGCTGCAGGCACAGGAGCAAAAACAATAGCATGGTGAGTGGTAACCATGTTACTGTAGTTGTACTTAATGACCCTTTAAATCTTCCAGACAGTATAGTGTATGCAATCTCCCATGATATTAATGGAATAATGTATCTACCTATAAACATGGTGGTGATGGTAAACAGGATTTGCAATTAGTTAAAACTCATTTTATTCAAATGCTAAAAATATACTTTTGAAGTTGAACTTCTGAGATTTATACTTTAAAAGCTGAATTTGGCTTTTTCTCAACATTTTCCCCCTCCAGCAAATATATTACATCCAGCAGTATATATAATTTATTTCATTTCCCATGCAGTATTCATAGGCCATACTCTCCTGACATTTGACTACCTCAGTTCTCATGAATTACTCCTATTTCTAAAATCAATTTCACAATCCTGCACAACTACACAAAATTACCCATACCAATACAAATCATTCTCTTCTCTCCCTCTCTATTTTGCTACTTCTATAGCAGGATATACCTTGTCTAATGCTGGACCCTCTCACATTAGCACTATCATTGCCTCAAACAAATCTTACAAAACACTTACTAATGGCCAGATTACAAGTGGTACACAGTATCACTGACCGCGCTAACATAAGTGAGCAGCATGATATTATAAGTCCATGGTAAATCACATTTCCTAGTGAAGGGTTAGTGCGGCCGACATCACTCTAGCACAACCTATACTTTCAATGGAGATCACGAATGTTACAAGTTGAAAGTTATACGCCTAGATTACGAGTTTTGTGTTAGAGGCTATGCGGTGCTAACGAGCAGTTTTCTCTCACCACTCACTTACCTACAGCGCTGGTATTACGAGTTTTCAGAAACCCGTCGTTAAAAGACAAAAAGTGAGCGTTGAGCAAAATTTTGCTCCAAATCTCACTCCAATACCAGCGTTGCTTAAGTCAACGGTGAGCTGGTGTAACGTGCTTGTGCATGATTTCCCCATAGGAATCAACGGGGAGAGCCGGCTGAAAAAAAGTCTAACACCAGCAAAAAAGCAGCGTATAACTCATTAACGCAGCCCTATTGATTCCTATGGGGAAATAAAAATTATGTTTACACCTAACACCCTAACATGAACCCCGAATCTAAACACCCCTAATCTTACACTTATTAACCCCTAATCTTCCGCCCCCGACACCTACATTATAATTATTCACCCCTAATCTGCTGCTCTGGACACCGCCACCACCTACATTATACTTATGAACCCCTAATCTGCTGCCCCCAAAATTGCAGACACCTACATTATATTTATTAACCCCTAATCTGCCGCCCCAATGTCGCTGCCACCTACCTACACTTATTAACCCCTAATCTGCCGCCCCCAATGTCCCTGCCACTATAATAAACATATTAACCCCTAAACCGCCGCACTCCCGCCTCGCAAACATTAGTTAAATATTATTAACCCCTAATCTGCCATCCCTAACATCGCCGCCACTATATTCAAGTTATTAACCCCTAAACCTAAGTCTAACTCTAAACCTAACACCCACTAACTTAAATATAATTTAAATAAATCTAAATAAATATTCCTAACATTAACTAAATTATTCCTATTTAAAACTACTTACCTAATAATAATAATTATAAAATAAACCCTAAACTAGATACAATATAACTAATAGTTACATTATAGTTAGCTTAGGGTTTATTTTTATTTTACAGGCAAGTTTGTATTTATTTTAACTAGGTAGAATAGTTATTAGATAGTTATTAAGTATTTAATAACTACCTAGCTAAAATAAATACAAACGTACCTGTAAAATAAAACCTAACCTAAGTTACACTAACACCTAACACTAAACTATAATTAAATAAATTAACTACATTAAAGGGACACTGTACCCAAAAATTTAATTTCGTGATTCAGATTGAGCATGAAATTTTAAGCAAATTTCGAATTTACTCCTATTATCAAATTTTCTTCATTATCTTGGTATCTTTATTTGAAATGCAAGAATGTAAGTTTAGATGTTGGCCCATTTTTGGTGAACAACCTGGGTTGTCCTTGCTGATTGGTGGATAAATTCATCCACCAATAAAAAAATGCTGTCCAGAGTACTGAAACCAAAAAAAAAAACTTAGTTGCCTTCTTTTTCAAATAATGATAGCAAGAGAACAAAGAAAAATTGATAATAAGAGTAAATTAGAAAGTTGCTTAAAATTGCATGCTCTTGGTATGGTTCCGGGGGAGGAGACTGAATGCAGGACAGGCTCTGAGCAAGCTCTCTCTAGAGACTCCCACAACAGCCATTTGGCGGTAATTCGCGCTGAAACCCTGGTCCTGAGAGGCTATTAACTGGAAGAAAACTGGATACCCGTTCCATATTGGTGCAGGTACATCGCACCATATTGCTTTGGCCCTTATAGCCTGTACTGAGCTGGGCATCTCTTAAACTTTATGGAGAAATTGAAGTCTATCGGCTTACCCCTACCCCTCCCACCGGTGCTGCGTGAGGTGGTAGAGGGGACGCTGTTACAGAAGGCTGATCTTTTTAAACTAAGAGGAGCACGGACACGGAGCGCACCGTCACCTGGACATAATTCTAAGGTGACTGACGGCGTCAGACCGTACAGATCGTGGATACAGAGCGCACAGCCGTTTGAATACATTCCTCAGGCTACGTAACGGCTTAAACACAGCCTCCTATAATTTTTAAGCTCTAATGGATTCGCTTGCTCCCTAAACCGAAGTAATACCGCTTGAATTCGGCTATCGGTCCCCACCCCTCCCACCGGTGCTGCGTGAGGGAGTGGAGGAGACCCTGACCTTACAGGGGAGGTTACCACTTAGAGCTGGAGAAGGAACAGCCAGCGCACCACATTTTCCTATACACCGGTGCTGCTGGTGAAAGTGTGGCTGATATCCTAGCTAGAGCTGGAGAGGAAAACAAATACAAACAACAATCCAGCTTAGGAAGAAAAGGACCAGGAAATTGGATGCCTGGTTATAACTATTGCACAGAGCTGCGTGGTAAAAGGTACACTTTACTTTAAAGGAATAGTGGCTCAAAAGTTGGGAAAAAGCCACCATACAAAGAAGCTATTGTGAAATATAATTATTTTTCCACGGGGAACTAACCTCAAAAGTCTTACAAAAAAGTGTTTGCACAACATTAGAGTGAAGTATACATAAGCCACCTTTTAAAGTGAGAGACATTCCAAGATTAAATCTTTCACAAACACCAGGAAAAAGGCAGCAGAAAAAGAGGAAATTACACGCTGCACACTAACTGCATGTGCTAATAACTTTCTCCAAATGCTATGAACTGCTTGCTTATCCCTCTCTTGCTTATTTTTTTACTTTGATTACTTTTCAATTCTTTTGGCATAAAGAGAAAGGAAAGAAAGCTACAAAAGTATATGTATATGTTTTTTTGTTTTTTTTTCATGTTTATTAATGATATAAATTAACCCTTGGCCGCCTACTATGCAAAGTTCTGTAAATATAAGTGTCTCAGGGAAGGTATTGCATAAAGTTTAAACTTCTAAATAATACCCTAATTGTATAAGCCATAAGAAACACTGGCAAGTTGATTACAAAGTATAAACAGACACAGAGTAACTCAATGTTAAGGGGAATAAGAAACATTCGCCTAGATTTAGAGTTTTGTCGGTAACGACCCGCGTAGCTAACGCTGGCTTTTTTCTGGCCGCTCCTTTTAAATACCTCTGGTATTGAGAGTTCACAGAATGGCTGCGTTAGGCTCCAAAAAGGGAGCGTACGGGCATATTTACCGCCACTGCAACTCTCGATACCAGAGTTGCTTACGGACGCGGCCAGCTTCAAAAACGTGCTCGTGCACGATTCCCCCATAGAAAACAATGGGGCTGTTTGAGCTGAAAAAAACCCTAACACCTGCAAAAAAGCTGCGTTCAGCTCCTAACGCAGCCCCATTGTTGTCTATGGGGAAACACTTCCTACGTCTGCACCTAACACTCTAACATGTACCCCGAGTCTAAACACCCCTAACCTTACACTTATTAACCCCTATTCTGCCGCCCCCACTATCGCTGACCCCTGCATATTATTTTTAACCCCTAATCTGCCGCTCCGTAAACCGCCGCTACTTACATTATCCCTATGTACCCCTAATCTGCTGCCCCTAACACCGCCGACCCCTATATTATATTTATTAACCCCTAATCTGCCCCCCACAACTTCGCCTCCACCTGCCTACACTTATTAACCCCTAATCTGCCGAGCGGACCGCACCGCTATTATAATAAAGTTATTAACCCCTAATCCGCCTCACTAACCCTATAATAAATAGTATTAATCCCTAATCTGCCCTCCCTAACATCGCCGACACCTAACTTCAAACATTAACCCCTAATCTGCCGACTGGAGCTCACCGCTATTCTAATAAATGTATTAACCCCTAAAGCTAAGTCTAACCCTAACACCCCCCTAAGTTAAATATAATTTAAATCTAACAAAATTAATTAACTCTTATTAAATAAATTATTCCTATTTAAAGCTAAATACTTACCTGTAAAATAAATCCTAATATAGCTACAATATAAATTATAATTATATTATAGCTATTTTAGGATTTATATTTATTTTACAGGTAACTTTGTATTTATTTTAACCAGGTACAATAGCTATTAAATAGTTAAGAACTATTTAATAGCTAAAATAGTTAAAATAATTACAAAATTACCTGTAAAATAAATCCTAACCTAAGTTACAATTAAACCTAACACTACACTATCAATAAATTAATTAAATAAAATACCTACAATTACCTACAATTAAACCTAACACTACACTATCAATAAATTAATTAAATAAAATACCTACAATTACCTACAATTAAACCTAACACTACACTATCAATAAATTAATTAAATACAATACCTACAAATAAATACAATGAAATAAACTAACTAAAGTACAAAAAATAAAAAAGAACTAAGTTACAAAAAATAAAAAAATATTTACAAACATCAGAAAAATATTTCAACAATTTTAAACTAATTACACCTACTCTAAGCCCCCTAATAAAATAACAAAGACCCCCAAAATAAAAAAATGCCCTACCCTATTCTAAATTACTAAAGTTCAAAGCTCTTTTACCTTACCAGCCCTGAACAGGGCCCTTTGCGGGGCATGCCCCAAAGAATTCAGCTCTTTTGCCTGTAAAAAAAAACACATACAATACCCCCCCAACATTACAACCCACCACCCACATACCCCTAATCTAACCCAAACCTCCCTTAAATAAACCTAACACTAAGCCCCTGAAGATCTTCCTACCTTATCTTCACCATACCAGGTTCACCGATCGATCCAGAAGAGCTCCTCCAATGTCTTGATCCAAGCCCAAGCGGGGGCTGAAGATGTCCATGATCCGGCTGAAGTCTTCATCCAAGCGGGAGCTGAAGAGGTCCATGATCCGGCTGAAGTCTTCTATCGACGGCATCTTCAATCTTCTTTCTTCCGGATCCATGTTTATCTTGCAGACCTCCGACGCGGAACATCCTGCTGGCCCAACGGATTACCGACGAATGAAGGCTCCTTTAAGGGACGTCATCCAAGATGGCGTCCCTCGAATTCCGATTGGCTGATAGGATTCTATCAGCCAATCGGAATTAAGGTAGGAAAATTCTGATGGAATCAGCCAATCAGAATCAAGTTCAATCCGATTGGCTGATCCGATCAGCCAATCAGATTGAGCTCGCATTCTATTGGCTGTTCCGATCAGGAGCTCTTCTGGATCGATCGGTGAACCTGGTATGGTGAAGATAAGGTAGGAAGATCTTCAGGGGCTTAGTGTTAGGTTTATTTAAGGGGGGTTTGGGTTAGATTAGGGGGTATGTGGGTGGTGGGTTGTAATGTTGGGGGGGGGTATTGTATGTGTTTTTTACAGGCAAAAGAGCTGAATTCTTTGGGGCATGCCCCGCAAAGGGCCCTATTTAGGGCTGGTAAGGTAAAAGAGCTTTGAACTTTAGTAATTTAGAATAGGGTAGGGCATTTTTTTTGTTATTTTATTAGGGGGTTTAGAGTAGGTGTAATTAGTTTAAAATTGTTGTAATATTTTTCTGATGTTTGTAAATATTTTTTTATTTTTTGTAACTTAGTTCTTTTTTATTTTTTGTACTTTAGTTAGTTTATTTCATTGTATTTATTTGTAGGTATTGTATTTAATTAATTTATTGATAGTGTAGTGTTAGGTTTAATTGTAGGTAATTGTAGGTATTTTATTTAATTAATTTATTGATAGTGTAGTGTTAGGTTTAATTGTAGGTAATTGTAGGTATTTTATTTAATTAATTTATTGATAGTGTAGTGTTAGGTTTAACTGTAACTTAGGTTAGGATTTATTGTACAGGTAATTTTGTAATTATTTTAACTATTTTAGCTATTAAATAGTTCTTAACTATTTAATAGCTATTTTACCTGGTTAAAATAAATACAAAGTTACCTGTAAAATAAATATAAATCCTAAAATAGCTATAATATCATTATAATTTATATTGTAGCTATATTATGATTTATTTTACAGGTAAGTATTTAGCTTTAAATAGGAATAATTTATTTAATAAGAGTTAATTAATTTCATTAGATTTAAATTATATTTAACTTAGGGGGGTGTTAGTGTTAGGGTTAGACTTAGCTTTAGGGGTTAATACATTTATTAGAATAGCGGTGAGCTCCAGTCGGCAGATTAGGGGTTAATGTTTGAAGTTAGGTGTCGGCGATGTTAGGGAGGGCAGATTAGGGGTTAATACTATTTATTATAGGGTTAGTGAGGCGAATTAGGGGTTAATAACTTTATTATAATAGCGGTGCGGTCCGCTCGGCAGATTAGGGGTTAATAAGTGTAGGCAGGTGGAGGCGACGTTGAGGGGGGCAGATTAGGGGTTAATAAATATAATATAGGGGTCGGCGGTGTTAGGGGCAGCAGATTAGGGGTACATAGCTATAATGTAGCTGGTGGCGGCGTGCGGACGGCAGATTAGGGGTTAATAATAATATGCAGGGGTCAGCAGATTAGGAGTTAATAAATATAATATAGGGGTTGGCGGTGTTAGGGGCAGCAGATTAGGGGTACATAAGTATAACGTAGGTGGCGGTCGGCAGATTAGGGGTTAAAAAATTTATTAGAGTGGCGGCGATGTGGGGGGGCCTCGGTTTAGGGGTACATAGGTAGTTTATGGGTGTTAGTGTACTTTAGAGCAGAGTAGTTAAGAGCTTTATGAACCGGCGTTAGCCCAGAAAGCTCTTAACTACTGACTTTTTTCTGCGGCTGGAGTTTTGTCGTTAGATTTCTAACGCTCACTTCAGACACGACTCTAAATACCGGAGTTAGAAAGATCCCATTGAAAAGATAGGATACGCAATTGACGTAAGGGGATCTGCGGTATGGAAAAGTCGCGGCTGGAAAGTGAGCGTTAGACCCTTTCCTGACTGACTCCAAATACCAGCGGTAGCCTAAAACCAGCGTTAGGAGCCTCTAACGCTGGTTTTCACGGCTACCGCCAAACTCTAAATCTAGGCCATTGTGTTTTCTTGGTTAGTTGCAAACTGCATGTGTTACTAATCTTTCTAAATACTAATCATCTGCTGTGATTTTCCTCTCTGTTTTCTATGCTTATTAACACCGACAAACAGTTTATGGCTTGTTAACTATTACCTGAAAAACAAAATTTGTTGGTCCTAGGACGATTAATATAAAAGAGGGGAGCGAGAAGGAAAGGAGAGGGAAGGGAAGGGAGAAAAAAAAGAGATATATAAAAAGGCGTTCAAAAGGTGCAGAAAAAATTAAACACTGTGCTTTGTTGGTAAAATAACACTTTTTGCTAAAAATGCCTAATTATTATCCTTGCCTTAATAGATGCAAATATTAATCATTTGTTGTAATACTGATATCAGTTTTGTCTGTTGGATAGCTGAGGTTCATTCTTGTTCCCTCTTGCAGGAAATAGGAAAACTGCTGTTTGGCATCTACACATGGTTTTGTCATTCTTTTATGGTTGTTTGAGGTAATTAACCCCTTCCAAACATATATTAAATTAAACTGAAAGAAGGTTTGAGACCCAAATTCTGATAAACAGAGCACTAACATGTTTAATGTTATACTTCTACTTTTTTTCCAACTAATCAAAATATTCTTATCTATTGGAAAAAAGTATAAAGACACTTCCTTGATTCAATTATTATTGTTAGGACAAATTGACTTATTTAGACATTTATAGTGGCTTTAGACTGTCAGGATACTCTACATTTTCTATATCTATCTGCTACACAATATATTTTTACTCATTGCATGAGATGAGGCTGCACAAGTCTAAGGCCTAGATTTAGAGTTCGGCGGTAGCCGTCAAAACCAGCGTTAGAGGCTCCTAACGCTGGTTTTGGGCGCCCGCTGGTATTTGGAGTCAGTCAGGAAAGGGTCTAACGCTCACTTTTCAGCCGCGACTTTTCCATACCGCAGATCCCCCTACGCCATTTGCGTAGCCTATCTTTTCAATGGGATCTTTCTAACGCTGGTATTTAGAGTCGTTTCTGCAGTGAGCGTTAGAGCTCTAACGACAAGATTCCAGCCGCCTGAAAATAGCAGGAGTTAAGAGCTTTCTGGCTAACGCCGGTTTCTAAAGCTCTTAACTACTGTACCCTAAAGTACACTAACACCCATAAACTACCTATGTACCCCTAAACCGAGGTCCCCCCACATCGCCGCCACTCGATTAAAATTTTTAACCCCTAATCTGCCGACCGCCACCTACGTTATACTTATGTACCCCTAATCTGCTGCCCCTAACACCGCCGACCCCTGTATTATATCTATTAACCCCTAACTTGCCCCCCACAACGTCGCCGCAAGCTACTTAAAATAATTAACCCCTAATCTTCCGACCGCAAATCGCCGCCACCTACGTTATCCCTATGTACCCCTAATCTGCTACCCCTAACATCGCCGACCCCTATGTTATATTTATTAACCCCTAATCTGCCCCCCACAACGTCGCCGACACCTACCTACACTTATTAACCCCTAATCTGCCGAGCGGACCTGAGCGCTACTATAATAAAGTTATTAACCCCTAATCCGCCTCACTAACCCTATCATAAATAGTATTAACCCCTAATCTGCCCTCCCTAACATCGCCGACACCTAACTTCAATTATTAACCCCTAATCTTCCGACCGGAGCTCACCGCTATTCTAATAAATGTATTAACCCCTAAAGCTAAGTCTAACCCTAACACTAACACCCCCCTAAGTTAAATATAATTTTTATCTAACGAAATAAATTAACTCTTATTAAATAAATAATTCCTATTTAAAGCTAAATACTTACCTGTAAAATACATCCTAATATAGCTACAATATAAATTATAATTATATTATAGCTATTTTAGGATTAATATTTATTTTACAGGCAACTTTGTAATTATTTTAACCAGGTACAATAGCTATTAAATAGTTAAGAACTATTTAATAGTTACCTAGTTAAAATAATTACAAATTTACCTGTAAAATAAATCCTAACCTAAGATATAATTAAACCTAACACTACCCTATCAATAAAATAATTAAATAAACTACCTACAATTACCTACAATTAACCTAACACTACACTATCAATAAATTAATTAAACACAATTGCTACAAATAAATAAAATTAAATAAACTATCTAAAGTACAAAAAATAAAAAAGAACTAAGTTACAGAAAATAATAAAATATTTACAAACATAAGAAAAATATTACAACAATTTTAAACTAATTACACCTACTCTAAGCCCCCTAATAAAATAACAAAGCCCCCCAAAATAAAAAATTCCCTACCCTATTCTAAAATACAAATATTACAAGCTCTTTTACCTTACCAGCCCTGAACAGGGCCCTTTGCGGGGCATGCCCCAAGAATTTCAGCTCTTTTGCCTGTAAAAAAAAACATACTATACCCCCCCCCAACATTACAACCCACCACCCACATACCCCTAATCTAACCCAAACCCCCCTTAAATAAACCTAACACTACCCCCCTGATGATCTTCCTACCTTGTCTTCACCATGCCAGGTTCACCGATCCGTCCTGGCTCCAAGATCTTCATCCACCCCAAGCGGGGGCTAGACATCCACTGAAGAAGTCCAGAAGAGGGTCCAAAGTCTTCCTCCTATCCGGCAAGAAGAGGACATCCGGACCGGCAAACATCTTCTCCAAGCGGCATCTTCTATCTTCTTCCATCCGATGACGACCGGCTCCATCTTGAAGACGTCCAGCGCGGATCCATCCTCTTCTTCCGACGACTAGACGACGAATGACGGTTCCTTTAAGGGACGTCATCCAAGATGGCGTCCCTCGAATTCCGATTGGCTGATAGGATTCTATCAGCCAATCGGAATTAAGGTAGGAATTTTCTGATTGGCTGATGGAATCAGCCAATCAGAATCAAGTTCAATCCGATTGGCTGATCCAATCAGCCAATCAGATTGAGCTCGCATTCTATTGGCTGATCGGAACAGCCAATAGAATGCGAGCTCAATCTGATTGGCTGATTGGATCAGCCAATCGGATTGAACTTGATTCTGATTGGCTGATTCCATCAGCCAATCAGAAAATTCCTACCTTAATTCCGATTGGCTGATAGAATCCTATCAGCCAATCGGAATTCGAGGGACGCCATCTTGGATGACGTCCCTTAAAGGAACCGTCATTCGTCGTCTAGTCGTCGGAAGAAGAGGATGGATCCGCGCTGGACGTCTTCAAGATGGAGCCGGTCGTCATCGGATGGAAGAAGATAGAAGATGCCGCTTGGAGAAGATGTTTGCCGGTCCGGATGTCCTCTTCTTGCCGGATAGGAGGAAGACTTTGGACCCTCTTCTGGACTTCTTCAGTGGATGTCTAGCCCCCGCTTGGGGTGGATGAAGATCTTGGAGCCAGGACGGATCGGTGAACCTGGCATGGTGAAGACAAGGTAGGAAGATCATCAGGGGGGTAGTGTTAGGTTTATTTAAGGGGGGTTTGGGTTAGATTAGGGGTATGTGGGTGGTGGGTTGTAATGTTGGGGGGGGGTATAGTATGTTTTTTTTTACAGGCAAAAGAGCTGAAATTCTTGGGGCATGCCCCGCAAAGGGCCCTGTTCAGGGCTGGTAAGGTAAAAGAGCTTGTAATATTTGTATTTTAGAATAGGGTAGGGAATTTTTTATTTTGGGGGGCTTTGTTATTTTATTAGGGGGCTTAGAGTAGGTGTAATTAGTTTAAAATTGTTGTAATATTTTTCTTATGTTTGTAAATATTTTATTATTTTCTGTAACTTAGTTCTTTTTTATTTTTTGTACTTTAGATAGTTTATTTAATTTTATTTATTTGTAGCAATTGTGTTTAATTAATTTATTGATAGTGTAGTGTTAGGTTAATTGTAGGTAATTGTAGGTAGTTTATTTAATTATTTTATTGATAGGGTAGTGTTAGGTTTAATTATATCTTAGGTTAGGATTTATTTTACAGGTAAATTTGTAATTATTTTAACTAGGTAACTATTAAATAGTTCTTAACTATTTAATAGCTATTGTACCTGGTTAAAATAATTACAAAGTTGCCTGTAAAATAAATATTAATCCTAAAATAGCTATAATATAATTATAATTTATATTGTAGCTATATTAGGATGTATTTTACAGGTAAGTATTTAGCTTTAAATAGGAATTATTTATTTAATAAGAGTTAATTTATTTCGTTAGATAAAAATTATATTTAACTTAGGGGGGTGTTAGTGTTAGGGTTAGACTTAGCTTTAGGGGTTAATACATTTATTAGAATAGCGGTGAGCTCCGGTCGGAAGATTAGGGGTTAATAATTGAAGTTAGGTGTCGGCGATGTTAGGGAGGGCAGATTAGGGGTTAATACTATTTATGATAGGGTTAGTGAGGCGGATTAGGGGTTAATAACTTTATTATAGTAGCGCTCAGGTCCGCTCGGCAGATTAGGGGTTAATAAGTGTAGGTAGGTGTCGGCGACGTTGTGGGGGGCAGATTAGGGGTTAATAAATATAACATAGGGGTCGGCGATGTTAGGGGTAGCAGATTAGGGGTACATAGGGATAACGTAGGTGGCGGCGATTTGCGGTCGGAAGATTAGGGGTTAATTATTTTAAGTAGCTTGCGGCGACGTTGTGGGGGGCAAGTTAGGGGTTAATAGATATAATACAGGGGTCGGCGGTGTTAGGGGCAGCAGATTAGGGGTACATAGGGATAACGTAGGTGGCGGCGGTTTACGGAGCGGCAGATTAGGGGTTAAAAGTGTAATGCAGGGGTCAGCGATAGCGGGGGCGGCAGATTAGGGGTTAATAAGTGTAAGGTTAGGGGTGTTTAGACTCGGGGTACATGTTAGGGTGTTAGGTGCAGACGTAGGAAGTGTTTCCCCATAGGAAACAATGGGGCTGCGTTAGGAGCTGAACGCTGCTTTTTTGCAGGTGTTAGGTTTTTTTTCAGCTCAAACAGTCCCATTGTTTCCTATGGGAGAATCGTGCACGAGCACGTTTTTGATGCCGGCCGCGTCCGTAAGCAACTCTGGTATCGAGAGTTGCATTTGCGGTAAAAATGCTCTACGCTCCTTTTTTGGAGCCTAACGCAGCATTTGTTTGAACTCTCGATACCAGAGTTAAATTTATGGTGCGGCCAGAAAAAAACCCGCGGAGCGTTAACAGCCCTTTTACCGCCGAACTCTAAATCTAGGCCTAAGTGTAATCAGTAAATAATTTTTATCTGTGGTATATATAAAGCTGTACTTTGTTTTAACTTGGGTACATAGAAGTAAAATATACTAATTAACTGGAAGCCTATAATAAAATATAGCTACTCTACTGATTGGTAGATAAGTAGCACATAGACTGTACACTATTAGATATATAATTGATTAGACAAAAAAGAAGTAGGAAGAAAGGATGTAAAGTAGTAACTGACCCTTTTCTCTTTCTTCCTTAGACACATTTATCTAAACTAAAGGAAAGAATAGGAGAGATAAATTAAAAACTGAAGGGAAATTATTCTTTCTAGGATTATAAGGATGAGCTAGCAATTGACACAAAGACAGGAGATATCTAGTTTGGGATAGAATACACCTAGGTACTAATCTTGGTACCAAGTGGAAACTTAATATTGAGCAATTGGACAAGACTTTTTAAAGTCCATAAAATAATAGATTTTAGCAAGTAATTCCTATCTCAAGATCACCTACTAACCTTATTTTTATAACTAAAAACACTAAATCACCCCTTTTTTTTTTCTTCCTTTCCTCACCAATCACTTCACACCCCACTAACCCTCACATATATCACTTCCTCCCCTTTCTTTTTTTCTCCCTTGCACTCCAGGGGGGGACTCTGCCCCCTCTCCTCCAATTTCTTTTTTTTCACATCACTAATCTATGGATACATTTTTGCACACACACACACTAAAACTCCCTCACCAGCCATGGCGGCAAAGCACAGAGATAGGAAAAATAAAGGTGTTTCAGAAACTCAGATGGACACTCATTCAGTTCGCTTTAATCTTACCTATGATAAAGAAGTACCAGACATGCAAATAACAGAATTTATGCTTACCTGATAAATTACTTTCTCCAACGGTGTGTCCGGTCCACGGCGTCATCCTTACTTGTGGGATATTCTCTTCCCCAACAGGAAATGGCAAAGAGCCCAGCAAAGCTGGTCACATGATCCCTCCTAGGCTCCGCCTACCCCAGTCATTCGACCGACGTACAGGAGGAAATATGCATAGGAGAAACCATATGATACTGTGGTGACTGTAGTTAGAGAAAATAATTCATCAGACCTGATTAAAAAAACCAGGGCGGGCCGTGGACCGGACACACCGTTGGAGAAAGTAATTTATCAGGTAAGCATAAATTCTGTTTTCTCCAACATAGGTGTGTCCGGTCCACGGCGTCATCCTTACTTGTGGGAACCAATACCAAAGCTTTAGGACACGGATGAAGGGAGGGAGCAAATCAGGTCACCTAAATGGAAGGCACCACGGCTTGCAAAACCTTTCTCCCAAAAATAGCCTCCGAAGAAGCAAAAGTATCAAATTTGTAAAATTTGGCAAAAGTGTGCAGTGAAGACCAAGTCGCTGCCTTACATATCTGGTCAACAGAAGCCTCGTTCTTGAAGGCCCATGTGGAAGCCACAGCCCTAGTGGAGTGAGCTGTGATTCTTTCAGGAGGCTGCCGTCCGGCAGTCTCATAAGCCAATCGGATAATGCTTTTAAGCCAAAAAGAAAGAGAGGTAGAAGTTGCTTTTTGACCTCTCCTTTTACCAGAATAAACAACAAACAAAGAAGATGTTTGTCTGAAATCTTTAGTAGCCTCTAAATAGAATTTTAGAGCACGGACTACGTCCAAATTGTGTAACAAACGTTCCTTCTTTGAAACTGGATTCGGACACAAAGAAGGTACAACTATCTCCTGGTTAATATTTTTGTTGGAAACAACTTTCGGAAGAAAACCAGGCTTAGTACGCAAAACCACCTTATCTGCATGGAACACCAGATAGGGCGGAGAACACTGCAGAGCAGATAACTCTGAAACTCTTCTAGCAGAAGAAATTGCAACTAAAAACAAAACTTTCCAAGATAATAACTTAATATCTACGGAATGTAAGGGTTCAAACGGAACCCCTTGAAGAACTGAAAGAACTAGATTTAGACTCCAGGGAGGAATCAAAGGTCTGTAAACAGGCTTGATTCTAACCAGAGCCTGAACAAACGCTTGAACGTCTGGCACAGCTGCCAGCCTTTTGTGAAGTAGAACAGATAAAGCAGAGATCTGTCCCTTCAGAGAACTTGCAGATAATCCTTTCTCCAAACCTTCTTGTAGAAAGGATAGAATCTTAGGAATTTTTATCTTGTTCCATGGGAATCCTTTAGATTCACACCAACAGATATATTTTTTCCATATTTTATGATAAATCTTTCTAGTTACAGGCTTTCTAGCCTGAATCAGAGTATCTATTACAGAATCTGAAAACCCACGCTTTGATAAAATCAAGCGTTCAATCTCCAAGCAGTCAGTTGGAGGGAAACCAGATTCGGATGTTCGAATGGACCCTGAACAAGAAGGTCCTGTCTCAAAGGTAGCTTCCATGGTGGAGCCGATGACATATTCACCAGGTCTGCATACCAAGTCCTGCGTGGCCATGCAGGAGCTATCAAGATCACCGAAGCCCTCTCCTGATTGATCCTGGCTACCTGGGAATGAGAGGAAACGGTGGGAATACATAAGCTAGGTTGAAGGTCCAAGGTGCTACTAGTGCATCTACTAGAGTCGCCTTGGGATCCCTGGATCTGGACCCGTAACAAGGAACCTTGAAGTTCTGACGAGAGGCCATCAGATCCATGTCTGGAATGCCCCATAACTGAGTTATTTGGGCAAAGATTTCCGGATGGAGTTCCCACTCCCCCGGATGGAATGTCTGACGACTCAGAAAATCCGCTTCCCAATTTTCCACTCCTGGGATGTGGATTGCAGACAAGTGGCAGGAGTGATCCTCCGCCCATTGAATTATCTTGGTCACTTCCTCCATCGCCAGGGAACTCCTTGTTCCCCCCTGATGGTTGATATATGCAACAGTCGTCATGTTGTCTGATTGAAACCTTATGAATCTGGCCCTTGCTAGATGAGGCCAAGCTTTGAGAGCATTGAATATCGCTCTCAGTTCCAGAATGTTTATCGGGAGAAGAGATTCTTCCCGAGACCATAGACCCTGAGCTTTCAGGGGTTCCCAGACCGCACCCCAGCCCACCAGACTGGCGTCGGTCGTGACAATGACCCACTCTGGTCTGCGGAAGCTCATTCCCTGTGACAGGTTGTCCAGGATCAGCCACCAACGGAGTGAATCTCTGGTCTTTTGATCTACTTGAATCGTCGGAGACAAGTCTGTATAATCCCCATTCCACTGTCTGAGCATGCACAGTTGTAATGGTCTTAGATGAATTCGTGCAAAAGGAACTATGTCCATTGCTGCAACCATCAATCCTATTACTTCCATGCACTGCGCTATGGAAGGACGAAGAACAGAATGAAGTACTTGACAAGAGCTTAGAAGTTTTGATTTTCTGACCTCTGTCAGAAAAATCCTCATTTCTAAGGAATCTATTATTGTTCCCAAGAAGGGAACTCTTGTTGACGGGGACAGAGAACTTTTTTCTTTGTTCACTTTCCATCCGTGAGATCTGAGAAAGGCTAGGACGATGTCCGTATGAGCCTTTGCTTTTGACAGAGACGACGCTTGAATCAGGATGTCGTCCAAGTAAGGTACTACTGCAATGACCCTTGGTCTTAGAACCGCTAGAAGGGACCCTAGTACCTTTGTGAAAATTCTCGGAGCAGTGGCTAATCCGAATGGAAGTGCCACAAACTGGTAATGCTTGTCCAGAAAAGCAAACCTTAGGAACTGATGATGTTCCTTGTGGATAGGAATATGTAGGTACGCATCCTTTAAATCCACCGTGGTCATAAATTGACCTTCCTGGATGGTAGGAAGGATCGTTCGAATGGTTTCCATTTTGAACGATGGAACCCTGAGAAATTTGTTTAGGATCTTGAGATCTAAAATTGGTCTGAATGTTCCCTCTTTTTTGGGAACTATGAACAGGTTGGAGTAAAACCCCATCCCTTGTTCTCCTATTGGAACTGGATGAATTACTCCCATCTTTAACAGGTCTTCTACACAATGTAAGAATGCCTGTCTTTTTATTTGGTTTGAAGATAATTGAGACCTGTGGAACCTTTCCCTTGGGGGTAGTTCCTTGAATTCCAGGAGATAACCTTGAGAAACTATTTCTAGTGCCCAAGGATCCTGAACATCTCTTGCCCAAGCCTGAGCAAAGAGAGAAAGTCTGCCCCCCACCAGATCCGGTCCCGGATCGGGGGCCATCCCTTCATGCTGTTTTGGTAGCAGTGGCAGGCTTCTTGGCCTGCTTACCCTTGTTCCAGCCTTGCATCGGTCTCCAGGCTGGTTTGGGTTGAGAAGTATTACCCTCTTGTTTAGAGGATGTAGAATAAGAGGCTGGTCCGTTTCTGCGAAAGGGACGAAAATTAGGCTTATTTTTAGCCTTAAAAGACCTATCCTGAGGAAGGGCGTGGCCCTTTCCCCCGGTGATGTCTGAAATAATCTCTTTCAAATCAGGACCAAACAGTGTTTTACCCTTGAAAGGGATGTTAAGCAATTTTGTCTTGGAAGACACATCCGCTGACCAAGACTTTAGCCAAAGCGCTCTGCGCGCCACGATAGCAAACCCTGAATTTTTCGCCGCTAATCTAGCTAATTGCAAAGCGGCATCTAAAATAAAAGAGTTAGCCAATTTAAGTGCTTGAACTCTGTCCATAACCTCCTCATACGAAGATTCTTTATTGAGCGACTTTTCTAGTTCTTCGAACCAGAAACACGCTGCCGTAGTGACAGGAACAATGCATGAAATTGGTTGAAGAAGGAAACCTTGCTGAACAAACATCTTTTTAAGCAAACCCTCTAATTTTTTATCCATAGGATCTTTGAAAGCACAACTATCTTCTATAGGAATAGTAGTGCGTTTGTTTAGAGTAGAGACCGCCCCCTCGACCTTGGGGACTGTCTGCCATAAGTCCTTTCTGGGGTCGACTATAGGAAATAATTTCTTAAATATAGGGGGAGGAACAAAAGGTATGCCGGGCCTTTCCCACTCCTTATTTACTATGTCCGCCACCCGCTTGGGTATAGGAAAAGCATCGGGGGGCACCGGAACCTCTAGGAACTTGTCCATCTTACATAATTTCTCTGGAATGACCAAATTGTCACAATCATCCAGAGTAGATAATACCTCCTTAAGCAGTGCGCGGAGATGTTCTAATTTAAATTTAAATGTTACAACATCAGGTTCAGCTTGTTGAGAAATTTTTCCTGAATCTGAAATTTCTCCCTCAGACAAAACCTCCCTCCTGGCCCCTTCAGATTGGTGTGAGGGTATGTCAGAACAGTTATCATCAGCGTCCTCTTGCTCTTCAGTGTTTAAAACAGAGCAATCACGCTTTCTCTGATAAGTAGGCATTTTAGATAAAATGTTTGCAATAGAATTATCCATAACAGCCGTTAATTGTTGCATGGTAATAAGTATTGGCGCACTAGATGTACTAGGGGCCTCTTGTGTGGGCAAAACTGGTGTAGACACAGAAGGGGATGATGCAGTATCATGCTTACTCCCCTCATTTGAGGAATCATCTTGGGCAATATCATTATCTGTGGCATCATTGTCCCTACTTTGTTTGGACACTATGTCACAATTATCACATATATTTAAATGGGGAGAAACCTTGGCTTTCATACATATAGAACATCGCTTATCTGATGGTTCAGACATGTTAAACAGGCTTAAACTAGTCAACAAAGCATAAAAAACGTTTTAAAATAAAACCGTTACTGTCACTTTAAATTTTAAACTGAACACACTTTATTACTGAATATGTGAAAAAGCATGAAGGAATTGTTCAAAATTCACCAAAATTTCACCACAGTGTCTTAAAGCCTTAAAAGTATTGCACACCAAATTTGAAAGCTTTAACCCTTAAAATAACGGAACCGGAGCCGTTTTTACATTTAACCCCTATACAGTCCCAGGTATCTGCTTTGCTGAGACCCAACCAAGCCCAGAGGGGAATACGATACCAAATGACGCCTTCTATAAGCTTTTTCAGTGATTCTTAGCTCCTCACACATGCATCTGCATGCCTTGCTTTCCAAAAACAACTGCGCATTAGTGGCGCGAAAATGAGGCTCTGCCTATGACTAGAAAAGGCCCCCATCTGAAAAAGGTGTCCAATACAGTACCTGCCGTTTTTTTACAACAATCCCCAAGATTATAATAACTATTAAGAGTTATAATCTGCCAAATATGCTTAGCAAAGTAATCGTTTTAGCCCAGAAAAATGTCTACCAGTTTTTTAAGCCCTTATAAAGCCCTTTATTCTTATACTTAATCTAAGAAAATGGCTTACCGGTCCCCATAGGGGAAATGACAGCCTTCCAGCATTACATAGTCTTGTTAGAAATGTGGCCAGTCATACCTCAAGCAGAAAAGTCTGCCAACTGTTTCCCCCAACTGAAGTTACTTCATCTCAACAGTCCTGTGTGGAAACAGCAATCGATTTTAGTACCGTTTGCTAAAATCATCTTCCTCTTACAAACAGAAATCTTCATCTCTTTTCTGTTTCAGAGTAAATAGTACATACCAGCACTATTTTAAAATAACAAACACTTGATTGAAGGATAAAAACTACATTTAAACACCAAAAAACTCTTAACCATCTCCGTGGAGATGTTGCCGGTGCAACGGCAAAGAGAATGACTGGGGTAGGCGGAGCCTAGGAGGGATCATGTGACCAGCTTTGCTGGGCTCTTTGCCATTTCCTGTTGGGGAAGAGAATATCCCACAAGTAAGGATGACGCCGTGGACCGGACACACCTATGTTGGAGAAATTAATAACTAGTATAACAGAGGCTCTTGCTCCAAGATTTGATTTTATGCAAGCTGAAATCAAAGAAGATATTCTTTCCTTAACCAATGAAGTCAGGCAATTCTCAAATAGGCTTGAAGAAGATAAGAAGATAATAGCACGACACATAGCTCTAAGTTAAAAGACATAGACACAATTCTATCTAAAATGCAAATTAAAATTGAGGACCTAGAGAACAGGTCTAGGAGAAATAACATAAGAATAATCGGGGTCCCAGAGGGGAAACAGTACGAGGACCTGGGAAAATTCATATCTACAACTTTAGTGCAATTATTAGGCCTGCCTTCATCTTATCCCCCAATAATAGTGGAAAGGGCCCATAGGCTGGGGCGACAGACAGAGGGGGGTAAAGGAAATGTAAGACCAAGACCAGTTATAGCAAAGTTATTGAATTTCCAGGATAAAATTACATTATTACAGTACTATCGGAAAAACCAACCCATTGCATTAGGGACAACTAGCATATATCTATTCCAAGATTTCTCCGCAGAAACAGCAGGGAAAAGAAAAGAGCTATCCCCAATCTGCACAAAACTTATCCATGCGGGATATCGTGCAACGATAATTTACCCGGCTATGTTAAAGATCATAGTCAATGATGAAGCTCATTTCTTTGAATCTGCCAAAGAAGCAGAAAAATTTGTAGATAAGCTAGGGAATCAACTTAATAGGTGATAGAAGGTAAAATAGCCTTACATTTTGAATTTTATCGGTTGATATAGGTTACAAGGTTCAAGGGCCAACACGGGGCCATGCGGGGCCCCCGGGGAATCTTCCGCAACAGGGGGGTGTTGTTTGTTTGTTATGGTTTATCCTTCCTCAGTTACGCTATGTTTTTGGGTTAGTTGGTCTCCCATCAGGGGGGCGTTGTGTTTATTTTTACTTTTTCTTTTTTCTTTTTTTTTCCTATTTCTGTTGGTATTTTGGCCTGGATGGGTGAGGAATGAGCAGAGTGGATAAATGTAAAATAACCTCTTGGAATATTGGAGGTCTCACCTCCCCCATTAAGCGAAAGTCAATTTTAGCACATCTACGAAAAATTGATACCCACATAGCTCTATTGCAAGAAACTCATTTAAATTTAGAAGAAGTGCTGAAACTGAAGTCTTCTTGGGTAAAAGAGGTAGTTGCTGCCACAGGCATAGAAAGGAAGAGAGGAGTGGCAATTCTGTTAGGAAAAAATATTAATTATGAAATTATTCATAGTATTCTAGACCCAGAAGGGAGATATGTAATTCTAAAACTAAAAATAGAGGGAACTTTATATACACTCTGCAATCTATATGCACCCAATGTGTTTGACCCAATATTCTGGGATAATCTGCAGGCAAAAATTCTCACTGAATCAGTAGGATATCTAATTTTAGGCGGGGACTTTAACATGGCTCCACATTATCCATTAGACAGGTTAAGACAGAAGCCAATGGCAGGGAAGAACAAGCGAGATAATCTGGAAACCAAAATGTTTAAGAAAATGTTTCAAAATCTATTAATAAGGGATATATGGAGATTGCAGAATCCAGAGGTAAGAGACTATACCTGTTTATCCAGAGCTCATAAAACTCTATCTAGGATAGACTTATTTCTTATCGACGAAAGACTTTGTAAAATGCAAATTAAAGCTAAAATCTTCCCTATCAACATATCAGATCACAGTCCTGTTACAATAGAAATGTTATATAATAACTCCAAATCAGGATCTTCTCGCTTCTTCTTTCCTGTATGGTTGGTAAATGACTTAAAATTTAAAATTTGGCTGAAAGAGAAATTTCAAGAATACCCGGAGATAAACAAAGACTACGTCGATCGTCCGAATATCTTCTGGGAGGCCGCAAAGGCAGTTCTCAGAGGATAAATCATTTCATATAGTGCTAATAGACTTAAAACACTAAAGATGAGAGAGACAGAAGTGACAAAATCAGTAATTAACTCATATAATAATTATTTACTTAATAATTCTCAAGAAAACTGGATTAAGTATAATAGATCAAAAAGTGATATACATTCCAAATTTATAAAGAGACGCAGAAGGAGTTAAAGCTTCAGGCAAGACTCTACCGACATGGGAATAAAGCCGGAAAACTATTGGCTAACTTGATGAGAAGGGAAAGAAGATCCCCATTAATAGATAAACTCCATCATAAAGAGAAAATCCATATAAATACGGAAGATATCTCTAATATTTTCTCAGACTATTTTAGGAAGATCTACTCCTTGAAAAATTCAGACAAGGTCAAATCTGAAGAATTCTGGAGTAAAATCACTCATCCGACACTTAATAGTGAAAAGATGACAATAGTAAACTCTCCAATATCTGAGGCAGAAATCTTAAAAGTTATCCAAGATCTCCCATTAAGTAAAGCATCAGGGCCGGACGCACTGCCCAACGAATTTTACAAAATTCTCACGCCATTGATCGCTCCACCCCTGAGTAAGCTTTTTTTTTTTTCTTCAAAAAGCTTTATTGAAGTAATCCAATACAATATTAACAAAGCTGTAATAAAGTACAATAAGTATACATGCAATTCTTTTTCAACATTCTTGATTGTACATGAACTATTAAATCATAAACAAATGTATTACAAGGCTTAAAGAGCGTTATACATACTTCATCTTATGATTTGTCTCTCCTAGAGGAACTCCCCTAGAAGGGAACATTCTTGTATGTAACCATTTTCATTTCAAATTCTTAGTCTAAAGCTGGTAGAATATATTATGAAGAGTGGGACAGACATTTGGGACAGAGAGGGTGAAGGAAAGGGGAGAAGAAGGGGAGAAGAAGAAAAAAAAAAAAAAAAAAAAAGGTTTTATATTATATTGTGCCATGCCACAGTGCCAGTATCATTTCATGCATTGCCAAGTTATGAGTTTTCAAATAGTGGTATCTCTCCAATAACAGAGTATCTGTCATTTGTGAATGCCATTCTTCGAGGGTGGGGGGGTTATGAGATTTCCACTTCCTTGGTATTACCCTTTTTGCACAGGTGATCATTATTAATAAAAGTGCCAAATGTGCTGCGCTTTGTGTTTTGGGTAAATCTAGAAATAATAAAATCTTTGGAGAATTTGGAATATCAATTTTTAAAGTGTCTTTCATCTGTTTCAAAACTCCCGTCCAGTAAGCAGACATACATGGACAGTCCCACCATATGTGCAACAAAGTTCCGTATTCTCCACAACCTCTCCAACACTTCGGGCTTAAGGATGGAAATATTTTGTTTAGCCTTTGTGGGGTGAGATACCATCTACTCATATATTTAATGTGCATTTCCTGTATAGTGGGGGAGACAGAAGATTTCTTAATTAATCTGAAAGCTCTAAGCCATGTCTCTAAATTCGGGTTTATTCCCAACTCCTCAGCCCATCTTTTTGTATATACTGGTAAAGAATCATCTCCCTGTAGAACAATCAATTTGTATATGATAGAGATCGTATGCCTTATGTCAGTGTCTGAGATACAGATCTTTTCAAAAGTCGTGAGAGCTCTACCCAAGTCCTGCTTACATTTGTGTTTTGTAAGAAAATGCATTAGTTGGTGATAGTGTATCCAGGAGGTAAAGATCTGGGGTTTGGAGTTTTCTAAGACTGCTTGTGAAACCACCTTCCCATTTTCCACCACCCCAACAACTGAGCCCTCTTTAATTTTGTATGGAGCTAGTTTGTAGATATTTTTGTTGTTATAAGGGATCTCTGGGTTTTCTAAAATAGGTGTCAAAGGAGAGTTCCTAGAGGAGATGTGTGTGGAGGTAGCTACTAAAGCATCCCAGATGTTTAATGCTTCTTCTACTAGGTGATATCTAGAGACCTTGGTAGGACGCTGTGATGTTGGAAGCCACGCCAGAACATCCATATTATTAATTTTAAAGATTTGTCTATCTAAGGCAATCCAAGCTTTATTATCAGAGTTCTGAGCCCATTCCGTTATTCTTTGTAAGCCTATTGCCCGTTTATATGAGTAAATATCCGGGAGGCCAAGACCCCCCCTATCTCTTGGAATATACATAGAGCGCCTAGATATCCTGGGTTTTGAGTTAGCCCATACAAATTGTTCAATTAGGTGTTTTATTTGAGAAATATATCCCCTAGGGAGGGCAATGGGCAGAGTTTGAAGGAGATACAATATCCTTGGTAGAATATTCATTTTGATGACACTCACTCTTCTCAGCCAAGATATCGGTCTGTTCCTCCACGATGAGAGGTCAGCCATGATGTCATTCTTTAAAGGGATATAGTTATATCTAAATAAGTCTGAGGGGTTAGGTGTTAAATGAATGCCTAGGTACTTAAGTTTATTAGTAGCCAAAGGGATCCGATAATTTTGTTGGAGATGTTGTATTATCCCTGGACTAGTATTGACGTTTAAGAGTTCAGACTTGTCCAAATTAAGAGAAAAGTTAGAAACTTTCCCATATTCCTTTAGCTCTCTTAATAGTTCTGGGATCGATTCTGTGGCATTAGTTAAAGTGTAAAGGACATCATCTGCATAAAGTGCTTGTTTATGTTCTCTATCCCCCACGACTAGTCCCTTGATCTTTTGGTTAATCCTAACCTTATGGGCCAGAACCTCTATGGACAGGGCGAAAAGCAATGGGGACAGCGGGCATCCCTGCCTAGTTCCATTATTTATATTGAATGAGTCTGATAATGTTCCATTAATTTTAATTTTGGCATTTGGGTTGGAGTAAAGCGCCAATACCCAATTCACATATGTCTCTCCAATCCCCAATTTTTCCAGCACCCGACGCAGAAAAGGCCAGCCAACCCTGTCAAAGGCCTTCTCCGCGTCGGTGGAGAAGAGCACTAAAGGACAACCAGTGACTTTCGCGTGATTAATAAGCTGGATTACTCTAATAGTATTATCCCTTGCCTCACGGCCGGGGACAAAGCCAACCTGATCATTACTAATCAGGTTGGGTAAATGTTTATTGAGCCTGTTCGCTAGTACTTTCGCCAGAATTTTCATGTCTGAGTTAATGAGCGATATGGGCCTAAAGTGGCCTGGTAAATCCCCGGTTTTCCCTGGCTAGGGCAGTACCGTTATATGGGCTTCCAGTAGGACCCTCGATAAAGTAGGATAATCTCGTAGGCCATTGAACAAGTCCAGCATGGGGCCAGCTAAAGCCTCTTTAAACTTTTTGTAATATGGTGCCGAGAAGCCGTCCGGACCCGGACTCTTACCACTTGGGCAGCTCTTAATAGCCTCATATAGTTCTTCCAAGGAGATCGGAGCGTCCATCGCCTTAGAGTCCTCCGCAGACAGAGAGGGGAGTTCTATGTCCCCCAGATAAGAGTCTATCAAAAGTTTCTGTTGTGTTATTATTGATTCTCGCGTGGCTGTCGATGTATTCTCCTGTATATTATATAGGGAATGATAATATTTATGAAACTCTTTGGCTATTTGGGAACTACTGCGGAGCATATGGCCATCCCCGGATTTTATGGTATGTATATACGAGCGGAGTTGTCTCTTTTTGAGAGTTCTCGCTAAGAGTTTGCCTGGTTTATTACCTCCCTCATAGTAAGTTTGTTTTAGATATAGGGCTTTCTTTTGATATGACTCATTTAGATGTTGCTGGAATTCTAATCTCGCTTTTCTTAGTCGATTTGTAGTGTCAACACATGAGGGATTTTCTTTATGTTTATTTTCTAGTGTGCTCAGTGTAGATTGGAGGTCTATATATTTGGTCTTGTATTGTCTATTAAGAAACGCCTTGTGTTTAATTAAAGCCCCTCTAATCACAGTTTTATGAGCCTCCCAGATGATAGCTTTGGTAGAGGTGGGGAAGGTATTAACCTCAAAGTATTCCCCAATCAGTTTCTGTATATCTGCCAAAATTAGGGGGTTGTTAAGAATAGTTTCGTCCATTCTCCATGTACTCTCCTGAATGGGGATATCTGGCCAGAGTATCAGGCATGATACCGGAGCGTGGCCTGACCAAGAAATATGGCCTATATCGCACTGGTGAGTGATAGATAGACCACAGGAGTCTGTGTATATGTGATCTATCCGAGAGTAGCTGTTATGTGGGACAGAATAGAACAAATAATCCCTAGATATGGGGTGAAGTGTGCGCCACACATCATGGATCTCTAATTTAGATAGGATGGTATTAACCTGTGTGATAGAGGATGAAGGTGTGCAAGTCGTCCCTTTTGAGGTGTCAATTACTGGGTCCGCTACTATATTAAAGTTGCCCGCCAAAAAGGTGGTTCCCCTAGAGTGTGTTAATAACTGGTCACGTACCTGGTGAAAAAAAGACACTTGGCCTTGACTCGGGGCATAAACCGAGGCCATTGTGATGTAGTGTCCATAAAGAGTTCCAACTAGGATAATATATCGGCCATCTGGATCTCTTTCAATGTGTTGTGGGACAAATGGTACAGATCTGTGAAGCACAACTCCCACCCCTCCTCTCTTTTTCTGCCCCGAGGCGAAATACGCTTGGGGGAACTGAGTGTTATGCCAACTAGGTTCTCTACCCTTCTTAAAATGAGTTTCTTGTAAAAGAATTATCTGACTTTGTATTTTGCCTAATTCTTTAAATGCAATAGAACGTTTGCCTGGGTTATTAAGGCCTTTAGCATTGATGGTGGTAAGCTTTAGGGAATGATCCCCAAACCTACTGGTCTTGGGTTGCATGGTAAAAAAAAAAAAAAAAAAAGATAACAGAGAAGAAAGTGAGGGCTAGAAAGATTATATTTGTGGGATAGGGTTAAAGGGAAGTAAAAACAGATAAGTTGCTTTATAAAATGTTGATTTCTAAAAATAAATGGTCTAAGTGTCGTCCAGGTTCAGGAATTCACCTGGAAACACCTATTTAAGGCAGGGTACAGTACTTCTTGCAACTTCTAGGACAAAAAGGAAACAATTACTAAGATAGGGGAAAAGCCCCTCTACTGGCGTAAGTTATGATTAGGAAATAGGAATAATCCTAAGTATACTTGTAGCACTATAATAATTTGTTACTATCTATATGCGGAACCATCAGTATATTTAGCAATATAACAATATAACAATATAAACATTCTTCAATATTGTCTGGCGGGAATTAAATTAGAATGTTGAGGGCTTATATTTAATTCTATAGATGAGTAGACATTAGTATCATATAAAGCCTCAATATGTGTCTTGATTACCCCCTGACTCTTTTCTCTTAGTGAGAAATAGTTGCATAAAGGCCCTAAGGGCATTATTCACAAAAATTATTTGTGTGAACTACCTGAGTATTTAAACAGATGAACAGGTGAAAAAACAATGAAGACATGTTTGCTTATCTCAGAACATTACTAACTCAAATCTTCTAACATTTCAAATACAGTTTTTTACCTGACGGGAGTGGGGTGTGCACAACTTGCAGATCTTCTAAGCCCTATAAAAGGTTTCTCTTACCTGTTGTGTTTCAAAAATCATAGTTAGACCGTCAGATACAAATAGTAAGTACCCAATCAAAGACCCATAAAGGTGGAGTGCCTAAATAAGTCATCTTACATTAAAGAATATTTTGTATCCAGTTCATTTAGTGTCCACAAGCAACGGTAAAGTGTAGAGGCGCCGCTTATATGCTGTATATATGGGGTACTTAAATGTCTATTTAGTCCATGAGGAATGTAGCATAAGTGAGTAGAAAGACCATGTCAGGGTCTATCCGACCAGATCTTCTGCCTCCTGACTTCTGGAAGGACGGCTAACAACCGGCCTTGTTCTCGTTGCTGTATCACCCTCAACCGGGCCTTGCAATGATAGATTTTCAAAAAAGATCCGATGGTCCATCCCTGGTCTGAATATAACAGTTTTGTTATTATTAGAGGCTATAATGGAGACTGGGAAGCCCCATCTGTACAGGACTTTGTTGCTTCTGAGGACAGATGTGATGTGACTTAAGTCTCTGCGTTTTTGCAGGGTCATAGGCGATAAGTCTGTAAAGACTTGGATTTCCTCCCCAACATGTGTTATAGGGTGTTTTCGCCGTGCTCCCTGAAGAATTTCTTCTTTATCTTTAAAGCTAAGAAATCTGACAATAATGTCTCTTGGGGGGGCTTTGTTTGGTGGTTTGGGCCTAAGTGCCCGATGCGCCCTTTCGATTGGGATCTCAGGTGACGATGGAGATTCCTTTATAATTCTAAATAATGCTTGGAGGTATCCCTCAATATTTTGAGGGGTAATGGTCTCAGAGACTCCTCTAAATCGCAGGTTATTCCTGCGGCCTCTGTTGTCAATGTCTTCTAATTTGTCATTAAGGTATTGCAAATTATCAGAATGGTGGAGGATGTCCGTTGACTGTTGATGTAAGGAAGAAGCATTATCCTTGGCTGACTTTTCAATAGCTAGTACTCTTGTCTCTAATGCCGAAAAGTCCTTTCTCAAGTCGCCAAATAAGCTCCTCATCTCTGTCATTACACCTTGTATATCCGATTTAGAAGATAGATGTGAAATATCCTCTTTAGTAAGAAACTGTGACTGGGAAGTGTCAGCATTTGAGATAGATGGTATTCCAGTCTCTTGAGAATTCGCCATGTCTATAGCTGGTGTAATCTTTTCAGAATCTACTGGCTTAAGGTAATGGCTCATAGGTTTGGAGGTACCTATCTTATCAGCCCTGTTTAATCTTTTATTAGGCATACCCTGAAGTAGTAATAACAATTGTGAGTTCAGATGCACACTGTTAGATTTATTTTCAGCTCTAATTCTGCCTCTAGAATATGGTTGTGGGTTTAGTTATATTCTGACCTACCAACTTAGGTTTTGTACTGTGTTAGGTTTCTAATGTTGGTAAAAAGGCTGGTTGTGTAGTTTGATACAGTGGAGTAGACTTTGCTGCTCTGCTTCACTCTCAGTGTGATGTTTGCAATTTTATTGAGGATTCTGTGTTTCTATTTGATTTTAAGTGTTTTAACAGACCATAAAGTCCCACAATTATTTAGATTACAAGTTGCCACCAAACCCAGCTTTTTTCTTAATTTATTTTTCTAAGCTTTTCACTCTGCCTGTTCATACCCTGACAGAGTGCAACCGGGCAACAGCTATGCGATGTCCACACAGTTTTAAACTTCTCACCTTGTGCAGGGCCCTCGGCAGCTAGATCCGGTTCACTCTAGAGGAGTGCGCATCAGCCCTGCCTGACTCCGGTGTTACCGCGTCTATGCGGCCTGAAGAACTTCTGCCTCTGCACTCAGCCTTGATGAAGGGGTCCGGAGCCTCTAAGGCCGCTGCCAATCTGCACCAAAGCCCCTCGGAGGTAAGTGTGAAGGTACTTTATATGTACCGCAGCCGCTGTGTGATCGCGATGCTTGTGTGAGTCGGGGTTTCTCTCCCTACTTGTAATAGTAGCCGGTGAGTCAGATGTGCATCCAGTGCCGTTCTCGGGTGTTATATAGGCCTCGATCTCTCGGCAATATGTGGGCCCAAGTGTCAAGCGTGTACCAGTGCTTGCCTGGAAATCACCTCAGGCGATCTGTCAGTTTGCCGGATCAGCTTCCACCTTGCTGTAATTAGGGGCCAGTGTAATTTAAGCAGCCTCCAGTTAGATGTTAGCTATGAAAGCTGTTGTAAGGTCCTCGTGGCTTATCTTTCATGCAGATCTAGGCTGCTGCCTGTGAACACTGAAATCTGCAGACGAACTCTTTCTGCCAGCTGCTTAATCTTCTATAGGTATATGTTATTCCTGAATAGATATAAAACTGCTTATAAACTATGTGATAGGTGCTATTTACTTGCTTTTTGCCAGTGTAAGAAGCAGGAGCCCTTCTAGTGTGTGACCATCTTCCTGCGTGGTCAGGCTCCGCCTCCTGAGTAAGCTTTTTAATCACATCTATACAGAAGGGAATGCAGTTTCTCCTCAATTCTGTGCCTCCTATACAACTTTGATCTTGAAGCCCGGGAAGGATCCTAATAATAAAGAGTCCTATAGGCCCATAGCACTATTGAATGCTGACTACAAAATTCTGACCTCCATTATAGCTAAAAGATTGCAGTTTGTACTCCCTGAAATAATCCATAAAGATCAAGCAGGGTTTCTGCAGAAACGGAACTCATCAGCAAAAGTCAGAGAAGTTTTAGTTACAATAGACTATTTTAAGCTCGCAGAGAAGGTGGGATTGGGGAGAGAGGGGGATCCCTCAGATTTAGCAATTGTCTCTATTGATGCTAAGAAAGCGTTTGATTCAATTCATCATGATCATCTGGTCACGTCTCTAGTTAAATTTGGTCTTAAGGGAAACTTTCTTAAATTTGTTGAGAACATATATAATAATACAAAACCAGAAAAGATGCCAGGTATAGAAGGGGTTAAGTTAGTGATGGCTATGAAACATATATATGTTAATGTGAAAATATATGTAAATATATATATATCTCGGCGGTTGGGAACAAACACCATAAAGTCTCAATAGAACAATGGATACCGCAACTGACTTGGAGCGTTCATAAGAGCACTTGCATATATGAAAGGGCAATGCCTCAATGAATAGTACTTATCCAAGGCTACAGCTCTAACCTGAGTTTAGCCGATCCGTGTGTGCAGTCAATCAGCTCCCTCCTTATTATGCTTGCTCAGCAAAAGAAATCAAATATAGGCACAGGTGGTCCGTATGGAACGCTGCATCCATGTGCTGCTCCGGCTTTCTCCGCTCACACCGCGAGTACCGGATGTTCCACTCTCACCCTGTGATCCAATGAATTGCCGGCAACAATGGAGGCTTGTCAGTTGGAGGCTCGTCACTTATCAGCCAATGCGATCACTGCTGTATCCAGAGAGGTCCCAACACAGCCAAATATTAGCCGAAATCACTGTGGAAGTAGCGCTGCTTCAAAGGGACAAACGAAATAGAACCAAAAAGAAACTGGAAGCAGCCGCTGTATAAAACTTAGCCTTTATTCGGTCATCAAGTAAAAGTTCATGGAGGTACAAGGTACACTGAAGGACAGAACAGTATACGCGTTTCGGCTGGCGCCGTACTCACTACTGGTAAAGGTGTAAGCTTGCATGTGAAACTTAAAAAGGGTGTGCTTCACCCCTATTGTATAAAACTAATTTATTCAAAACACACCTGTAAAATAACATGTTGCAGTGTACCTGAGACCACATATCTTAAGATTAACACAAAGATACTCCCTATGCTATAGTAACTTAGATGGACACATTTGGATAAAGTTGAACAATCAATACCTACATAAAAATGTATATTTTAAATTCATTTTAAATTCATGTTAAACAGTTGATAGATGTTAAAAACAATCATTGATTAATTATATTGCATAAAGCTGAAACATGAAATGGATATGTATTTCAAAAATAGGATGTATGACATATTGCATTCAATCAAAGAATGATAAAACTAGAAAAATGAAATAAAATTAAATCAAACAGAAAAACACATATAAAAAGAAAAAGAAAAAGAGAAAGAAATTTATATGAGTACATACTTATGTGTGCATATGAAAAAAGATGATTAAACACCAACTAGTGTAAAACATCAACAAAAGAATTTTGCATGTGAAAAAGTACATATACACATACTCACATATATATGTAAACATATATACACACACATTTGTATGTTCTAGCTCCCAATCAGTACATGATTTATATGTTAGTATAATTTTAAGGGAAAAAGGCCATAATATATATTAAATTGTAAACTTAATGTACAAAAGCAAAAAGTGAATATGAATAATAAAAATGAAGGGCCTATGTCTAACCTTATTAATGGTTATAATAACAATAATAATTTTATCCATAATTGTAATCACATATGTTGGTGGGCCAAAATTGAATCGTTAGCAGAATGTACACTAGTTACATAAAATACTACTCATTTAGAGGATGTAGACAAATGGAAAAAAATGAAATATAACAGCCAAATGGATTGAAATAAAAAAGAGAAGAAACTTCACTCCCAATAGTTAATTAAATCATATTCAGCATTTAAGCCCAAAGGGACTTTAGTCGATAATTTAAAGATCCATAACATCTCACGTTTCTCTAAGAGCCTCTGTCTATCTCCTCCTCTTTTAGGATAAGGTATGTGGTCTATAGCAAGCCATCTGAAAGATGAGACATCTTGATTGTGTTTTGTGCAAAAGTGTTGTACTATCGGTGATGATGATTAATAGTGGACAAATGTTCTCTAATACGGGACCTGATGTCCCTGGTTGTGAGTCCTACATATTGAATCTTGCACAAAGTGCAAGTGATCAAGTAAATGACAAAATTGGATGTACAATTCAAACAAAAATTGATGTCATATGTTTGATTGGTGACAGTAGATGTGAAAGTGTCAGATATGATTATGTGGTCACAGGCCTTGCACCGGTTGCTCCCACACCTAAACATACCTTTAGATGTCAACCATGAGCTCAATGTGGCACGAGGATTGCTCAAAACTGTAGGGGATAAGTAATTGCCCAATGTCTTATTGCGGCGATAAGAACACCTAATCCCTTTGGATACACAGTTTATGAGCTTGTCGTCAGCCACAAGAAGCTTAAAGTGTCTCTTAATAATGTCACATATCGACTGATAGTCAGAGCTAAAATCAGTGACCAAAGTGACTTGATCAGATTTTTTGACCTGTGAGTGTTTACTTTTCTCCATAAGCATAGAATTACGGTCAAGTTTAACTTCTCGAACAGCCCTGTTAACAACTTTCTTGGGGTAACCCCTATTGTCTAACCGGGTAAGTAAATCCTTCTTGTGTTTCACAAATATTTTTCTTGTGAGCAATTCCTCTTGGCTCTGATTAGTTGGCCTTTGGCTATGGAGTATGTCACATTTTTGGGGTGACAACTCCTAGCATGTAATACAGAATTGCCAGAGATAGGCTTTCTGTATATACTGCTTTCAATCTTGCCTTCCTTAGTTCCCTGTAGGGAAATATCAAGGTAATTAATGGTTGTCTCATGCACCTCTGAGGTAAATTTCAGATTACAGTCATTGTGATTGATGTACCTGACAAAGTCTTCCTTGTCCTATAGCATAGGGAGTATCTTTGTGTTAATCTTAAGATATGTGGTCTCAGGTACACTGCAACATGTTATTTTACAGGTGTGTTTTGAATAAATTAGTTTTATCCAATAGGGGTGAAGCACACCCTTTTTAAGTTTCACATGCAAGCTTACACCTTTACCAGTAGTGAGTACGGCGCCAGCCGAAACGCGTATACTGTTCTGTCCTTCAGTGTACCTTGTACCTCCATGAACTTTTACTTGATGACCGAATAAAGGCTAAGTTTTATACAGCGGCTGCTTCCAGTTTCTTTTTGGTTCTATAACATATATAGTAAGTCACATACAAAGATAATTGTTAATAATATTCTATCTCTCGAGATACCACTTGAAAGAGGGACCGTCAGGGGTGCCCCCTCTCTCCTCTTCTCTTCGATATTTCAATTGAACCTCTGGCAATAATGATAAGGGATCAAATGGAAGGTATAAAAATAGGTAAAACAGAGCTCAAAATTGCGTTGTACGCTGATGATATTCTTCTATACATTTCCAATACACAAAACAATATACCTATAATTATGTCAATTATAGAACAATTTGGATCCTTCTCGGGCTACAGGATCAATGCGTCCAAGTCGGAGTTACTCTGGATCAGAAAGACCTCGGGTTCCCTTTTAGATATACCCTTTAGAGTCTCTGAATCTTTCAGATACTTAGGGATAATATCACCTGATATAGATCAATGTTATGATCTTAATATAATACCAGTGATGAACGAGATCAGGGATAGTATGAAAGTATGGCAGAACCTTCCACTTTCAATCTCAGGGCGTATTGCTGCATTCAAAATGATACTTCTCCCGAAATTATTATATATTTTGCAGAATACCTCAGTTATGCTTAAACGGAAGGATGTTGGTAAAATCAACAGCATGATAAGAAACTTTATATGGCAGAACAAAAAGCCCAGAATATCGCTACTGAAACTATCGTTACCTAGAAAGTATGGGGGATTGGCACTGCCAGACATACAATTATATAACCTGGCTTTTCTTGCTCGAATAGTGGTCAACTGGATTTTAAATAAAGATTATACAATAAACAATGAACTTGAAAAAAAATGTAAGCTCTTCCTTTCTTCCTTTAGCTTTAATACATTGTAATATCAAATTAATTCCCCAAGAAATCAAAAGACTCAAAACGTTAATGTATCCTTTACAAGCATGGTGGAAGATCTGTAAGATATTATCCATCAAAAGCAGCATTTCTGACTATATGCCAATTAAAGGAAACCCTAAAATTTCAAGCGGGACTACAATCGGTTTCTTTTCAGAACTGGCACACCTTAGGCTTGTATAATATTTCTCAGATGATAGATAAGAATAGACTTTGCATTAAAACGTTTGAGAACTTGAAACGAGAATTTAACCTTTGTAACAAAGAATTATTTGCATATTTACAAATAAGGCATTTTATCTCCAAGATGGTAAATGAATCGGGCTGGAATTGGTCCCTGGGAAAGTTGGAGAACTGGCTTGTGTTAGCAAGGAACGGATTTATGTCAATTTCCCCATGTTATCAATTCTTAATTTCTAACAAAGGGGAAAAGAATTTAGGAAACTTATCAACCGCATGGAATTTAATAATACCTCAAGAGGATATAAATGTAAGTAAAATTCATGCTTCCATTTCAAAAGTCTTACAAATTACCTTATCAGCTACATGGAGAGAGACTCATATAAAGCTATTATATAGGACCTACTATACCCCGAAGAACCTCAGGCGATCTGTCAGTTTGCCGGATCAGCTTCCACCTTGCTGTAATTAGGGGCCAGTGTAATTTAAGCAGCCTCCAGTTAGATGTTAGCTATGAAAGCTGTTGTAAGGTCCTCGTGGCTTATCTTTCATGCAGATCTAGGCTGCTGCCTGTGAACACTGAAATCTGCAGACGAACTCTTTCTGCCAGCTGCTTAATCTTCTATAGGTATATGTTATTCCTGAATAGATATAAAACTGCTTATAAACTATGTGATAGGTGCTATTTACTTGCTTTTTGCCAGTGTAAGAAGCAGGAGCCCTTCTAGTGTGTGACCATCTTCCTGCGTGGTCAGGCTCCGCCTCCTGAGTAAGCTTTTTAATCACATCTATACAGAAGGGAATGCAGTTTCTCCTCAATTCTGTGCCTCCTATACAACTTTGATCTTGAAGCCCGGGAAGGATCCTAATAATAAAGAGTTCTATAGGCCCATAGCACTATTGAATGCTGACTACAAAATTCTGACCTCCATTATAGCTAAAAGATTGCAGTTTGTACTCCCTGAAATAATCCATAAAGATCAAGCAGGGTTTCTGCAGAAACGGAACTCATCAGCAAAAGTCAGAGAAGTTTTAGTTACAATAGACTATTTTAAGCTCGCAGAGAAGGTGGGATTGGGGAGAGAGGGGGATCCCTCAGATTTAGCAATTGTCTCTATTGATGCTAAGAAAGCGTTTGATTCAATTCATCATGATCATCTGGTCACGTCTCTAGTTAAATTTGGTCTTAAGGGAAACTTTCTTAAATTTGTTGAGAACATATATAATAATACAAAACCAGAAAAGATGCCAGGTATAGAAGGGGTTAAGTTAGTGATGGCTATGAAACATATATATGTTAATGTGAAAATATATGTAAATATATATATATCTCGGCGGTTGGGAACAAACACCATAAAGTCTCAATAGAACAATGGATACCGCAACTGACTTGGAGCGTTCATAAGAGCACTTGCATATATGAAAGGGCAATGCCTCAATGAATAGTACTTATCCAAGGCTACAGCTCTAACCTGAGTTTAGCCGATCCGTGTGTGCAGTCAATCAGCTCCCTCCTTATTATGCTTGCTCAGCAAAAGAAATCAAATATAGGCACAGGTGGTCCGTATGGAACGCTGCATCCGTGTGCTGCTCCGGCTTTCTCCGCTCACACCGCGAGTACCGGATGTTCCACTCTCACCCTGTGATCCAATGAATTGCCGGCAACAATGGAGGCTTGTCAGTTGGAGGCTCGTCACTTATCAGCCAATGCGATCACTGCTGTATCCAGAGAGGTCCCAACACAGCCAAATATTAGCCGAAATCACTGTGGAAGTAGCGCTGCTTCAAAGGGACAAACGAAATAGAACCAAAAAGAAACTGGAAGCAGCCGCTGTATAAAACTTAGCCTTTATTCGGTCATCAAGTAAAAGTTCATGGAGGTACAAGGTACACTGAAGGACAGAACAGTATACGCGTTTCGGCTGGCGCCGTACTCACTACTGGTAAAGGTGTAAGCTTGCATGTGAAACTTAAAAAGGGTGTGCTTCACCCCTATTGTATAAAACTAATTTATTCAAAACACACCTGTAAAATAACATGTTGCAGTGTACCTGAGACCACATATCTTAAGATTAACACAAAGATACTCCCTATGCTATAGTAACTTAGATGGACACATTTGGATAAAGTTGAACAATCAATACCTACATAAAAATGTATATTTTAAATTCATTTTAAATTCATGTTAAACAGTTGATAGATGTTAAAAACAATCATTGATTAATTATATTGCATAAAGCTGAAACATGAAATGGATATGTATTTCAAAAATAGGATGTATGACATATTGCATTCAATCAAAGAATGATAAAACTAGAAAAATGAAATAAAATTAAATCAAACAGAAAAACACATATAAAAAGAAAAAGAAAAAGAGAAAGAAATTTATATGAGTACATACTTATGTGTGCATATGAAAAAAGATGATTAAACACCAACTAGTGTAAAACATCAACAAAAGAATTTTGCATGTGAAAAAGTACATATACACATACTCACATATATATGTAAACATATATACACACACATTTGTATGTTCTAGCTCCCAATCAGTACATGATTTATATGTTAGTATAATTTTAAGGGAAAAAGGCCATAATATATATTAAATTGTAAACTTAATGTACAAAAGCAAAAAGTGAATATGAATAATAAAAATGAAGGGCCTATGTCTAACCTTATTAATGGTTATAATAACAATAATAATTTTATCCATAATTGTAATCACATATGTTGGTGGGCCAAAATTGAATCGTTAGCAGAATGTACACTAGTTACATAAAATACTACTCATTTAGAGGATGTAGACAAATGGAAAAAAATGAAATATAACAGCCAAATGGATTGAAATAAAAAAGAGAAGAAACTTCACTCCCAATAGTTAATTAAATCATATTCAGCATTTAAGCCCAAAGGGACTTTAGTCGATAATTTAAAGATCCATAACATCTCACGTTTCTCTAAGAGCCTCTGTCTATCTCCTCCTCTTTTAGGATAAGGTATGTGGTCTATAGCAAGCCATCTGAAAGATGAGACATCTTGATTGTGTTTTGTGCAAAAGTGTTGTACTATCGGTGATGATGATTAATAGTGGACAAATGTTCTCTAATACGGGACCTGATGTCCCTGGTTGTGAGTCCTACATATTGAATCTTGCACAAAGTGCAAGTGATCAAGTAAATGACAAAATTGGATGTACAATTCAAACAAAAATTGATGTCATATGTTTGATTGGTGACAGTAGATGTGAAAGTGTCAGATATGATTATGTGGTCACAGGCCTTGCACCGGTTGCTCCCACACCTAAACATACCTTTAGATGTCAACCATGAGCTCAATGTGGCACGAGGATTGCTCAAAACTGTAGGGGATAAGTAATTGCCCAATGTCTTATTGCGGCGATAAGAACACCTAATCCCTTTGGATACACAGTTTATGAGCTTGTCGTCAGCCACAAGAAGCTTAAAGTGTCTCTTAATAATGTCACATATCGACTGATAGTCAGAGCTAAAATCAGTGACCAAAGTGACTTGATCAGATTTTTTGACCTGTGAGTGTTTACTTTTCTCCATAAGCATAGAATTACGGTCAAGTTTAACTTCTCGAACAGCCCTGTTAACAACTTTCTTGGGGTAACCCCTATTGTCTAACCGGGTAAGTAAATCCTTCTTGTGTTTCACAAATATTTTTCTTGTGAGCAATTCCTCTTGGCTCTGATTAGTTGGCCTTTGGCTATGGAGTATGTCACATTTTTGGGGTGACAACTCCTAGCATGTAATACAGAATTGCCAGAGATAGGCTTTCTGTATATACTGCTTTCAATCTTGCCTTCCTTAGTTCCCTGTAGGGAAATATCAAGGTAATTAATGGTTGTCTCATGCACCTCTGAGGTAAATTTCAGATTACAGTCATTGTGATTGATGTACCTGACAAAGTCTTCCTTGTCCTATAGCATAGGGAGTATCTTTGTGTTAATCTTAAGATATGTGGTCTCAGGTACACTGCAACATGTTATTTTACAGGTGTGTTTTGAATAAATTAGTTTTATCCAATAGGGGTGAAGCACACCCTTTTTAAGTTTCACATGCAAGCTTACACCTTTACCAGTAGTGAGTACGGCGCCAGCCGAAACGCGTATACTGTTCTGTCCTTCAGTGTACCTTGTACCTCCATGAACTTTTACTTGATGACCGAATAAAGGCTAAGTTTTATACAGCGGCTGCTTCCAGTTTCTTTTTGGTTCTATAACATATATAGTAAGTCACATACAAAGATAATTGTTAATAATATTCTATCTCTCGAGATACCACTTGAAAGAGGGACCGTCAGGGGTGCCCCCTCTCTCCTCTTCTCTTCGATATTTCAATTGAACCTCTGGCAATAATGATAAGGGATCAAATGGAAGGTATAAAAATAGGTAAAACAGAGCTCAAAATTGCGTTGTACGCTGATGATATTCTTCTATACATTTCCAATACACAAAACAATATACCTATAATTATGTCAATTATAGAACAATTTGGATCCTTCTCGGGCTACAGGATCAATGCGTCCAAGTCGGAGTTACTCTGGATCAGAAAGACCTCGGGTTCCCTTTTAGATATACCCTTTAGAGTCTCTGAATCTTTCAGATACTTAGGGATAATATCACCTGATATAGATCAATGTTATGATCTTAATATAATACCAGTGATGAACGAGATCAGGGATAGTATGAAAGTATGGCAGAACCTTCCACTTTCAATCTCAGGGCGTATTGCTGCATTCAAAATGATACTTCTCCCGAAATTATTATATATTTTGCAGAATACCTCAGTTATGCTTAAACGGAAGGATGTTGGTAAAATCAACAGCATGATAAGAAACTTTATATGGCAGAACAAAAAGCCCAGAATATCGCTACTGAAACTATCGTTACCTAGAAAGTATGGGGGATTGGCACTGCCAGACATACAATTATATAACCTGGCTTTTCTTGCTCGAATAGTGGTCAACTGGATTTTAAATAAAGATTATACAATAAACAATGAACTTGAAAAAAAATGTAAGCTCTTCCTTTCTTCCTTTAGCTTTAATACATTGTAATATCAAATTAATTCCCCAAGAAATCAAAAGACTCAAAACGTTAATGTATCCTTTACAAGCATGGTGGAAGATCTGTAAGATATTATCCATCAAAAGCAGCATTTCTGACTATATGCCAATTAAAGGAAACCCTAAAATTTCAAGCGGGACTACAATCGGTTTCTTTTCAGAACTGGCACACCTTAGGCTTGTATAATATTTCTCAGATGATAGATAAGAATAGACTTTGCATTAAAACGTTTGAGAACTTGAAACGAGAATTTAACCTTTGTAACAAAGAATTATTTGCATATTTACAAATAAGGCATTTTATCTCCAAGATGGTAAATGAATCGGGCTGGAATTGGTCCCTGGGAAAGTTGGAGAACTGGCTTGTGTTAGCAAGGAACGGATTTATGTCAATTTCCCCATGTTATCAATTCTTAATTTCTAACAAAGGGGAAAAGAATTTAGGAAACTTATCAACCGCATGGAATTTAATAATACCTCAAGAGGATATAAATGTAAGTAAAATTCATGCTTCCATTTCAAAAGTCTTACAAATTACCTTATCAGCTACATGGAGAGAGACTCATATAAAGCTATTATATAGGATCTACTATACCCCGAAGAACGGGTCTAGATATGGGAACATTAATTTCTGTAAATGTCCAAAATGTTCATTTTTATCAGCAGATCTCATTCATATGATATGGAAATGTCCCAGAATCAAATGCTTTTGGCTTAAGATTGAATACTGGATCAAGTATTAAAAATTTCCCCTTTAAATTTAAAAGTGGCTGATGTAATTTTTCTATGGGACTCGACTAAAAATCTGCGGATGTATAATAAAATAGTGAATATGATTATCTTAGCGGCAAGGTACTTGATTTTTAAGAAATGGAAAGGAAGTAGGAACCCTAGTATAAATTAGCTTAAAAACTGTCTAAAAAAACAGTGTATACTAGAGCAAAAAGATACCAATATGGAAAAGGAAACGGATATTGAAGGTTTCTTTAAAAAATGGTCAGTACTTATTAAAATGCTGTCACCGAATGAGATAGAATATATGATTTACCCTTTCAGAAATTCAGAGCTAGTTTTGCTGGGGGTTTGGTAATCCGCTCTGCTCAAGCCTCAAACTGGTGGGTCAAGATTCCTTCCCTCTCCCCCCTTTTTTTTTTTTTTTTTTTGTTGTTGTTGTTTGTATGTGTTTTATTTTTTAATTTTATTTTTTTTTGTTACTGTACGGTTATTTTTTCTTAAAATTTTTCAGATTACTGTATAGTAAAAGGTCTAATTTGTTGTAATGTTGAGAGAATGGAATAAAAAAGGAAAGAAAAGACTCCAGCAGAGAATATAATTTATTTTAGAATCTATGTTTTGGTATAATTCTGTGAAATACTGACAACTTTTTTATTTTTCTTGTATTGTCTACATTAATTGTAATATGTAACATCAGGCCCTGCGTGGCGCAAAATTTGTAATGTGATTTCTTTTTTTCTTAATATAATGCTGGATTTAAATAAAAGTTTTTTAAAAAAAAAAAATTGCATGCTCTTTCTGAATTACAAATGAAAACATTTGGGTTCAGTGTCCCTTTAAATACAATTAACTACATTAAATTAAATTAGCTAAAGATTGGAACAGCCAATAGAATGCAAGCTCAATCCTATTGGCTGATTGGATCAGCCAATAGGATTTTTTTCTACCTTAAAGTGAAGGTAAAGTTTCATCTATTATATTGTTTCCCCTGTAAGTACTCTAAAATTTTAATTCATGATTTTTTTCAAATCGCTATATTTTGTTTTTAACGTTTATTAATCATTTTCTGAACACTGTTAAAACAACCCGTTTTTTATGTTTTTTTTTCTCAGCCCGGTCACGTTTTTTCTAAGCCAATTGAAACACTGGCCATTAGGCGGCCGTCATATTACGTCACCGCATTGTTGGACTCTATGCGCATGCGTTGCCTTCACTTACTCTCTGTTAAAAGCAAAGCGCGTTCCAGTATATTGCATGCACAATACGGATTCGCCTTAAAACATTAGCTACGTCGTATTTAGTTACAACCTTGCAACAGTATCTTGGGCTGCAAATCGAATGGACGACGCAGTTTGCGCATGCGCAAATTGTCGAGAACACGCTTTTGAACTACGTGTAGAGCGGGTGGGACCGCTCTATACGTCAGAGTCTCAGCAAGCAGGAAATTCATGGAGGGAGGAGTAAAGAAGGGAAGAGCACGTAAAAACAAAATACTTTTTTTTTCCATTTTATATATATATAAACTTAATAAAAAAAATTGGCGACCAGACTGTATAATATATAAATAATCTAATAATATGCAAAAAAACTGAAAACTTTACCTTCAATTTAATTCCGATAGGCTGATAAAATTCTATCAGCCAATCGGATTCTAAGGGACGCCATCTTGGATGACGTCACTTAAATGTACCTTCATTCTGTTTTAGTCGTCGGATGAAGAAGATGCTCCTCATCGGATGTCTTGAAGATGGACCCGCTCCGCGCCGGATGGATGAAGATAGAAGATGCCGTCTGGATGAAGACTTCTGCCCGTCTGAAGGACCACTTCTGCCCGGCTTGGATGAAGACTTCTGCCCGTCTGGAGGACCACTTCGCCCGGTTTGGATGAAGACGTCTCCCGGTAAGTCGATCTTCAGGGGGTTAGTATTAGGTTTTTTAAGGGTGTATTGGGTGGGTTTTATTTTTAGGTTAGGGACTTTGGGCTGCAAAAGAGCTAACTGCCCTTTTAAGGGCAATGCCCATCCAAATGCCCTTTTCAGGGCAATGGGGAGCTTAGGTTTTTTTAGCTAGTATTTTATTTTGGGGGTTGGTTGTGTGGGTGGTGGGTCTTACTGTTGGGGGGGTTGTTTGTATTTTTTTTAACAGGTAAAAGAGCTGATTACTTTGGGACAATGCCCCACAAAAGGCCCTTTTAAGGGCTATTTGTAGTTTAGTTTAGGCTAGGGGGGGTTATTTTGGGGGGGGGCTTTTTTTATTTTAATAGGGCTATTAGATTAGGTGTAATTAGTTTAAATTTCTGTAATATTTTTATTATTTTCTGTAATTTAGTGTTTTTTTTGTACTTTAGCTAATTTAATTTAATTTAGTTAATTGTATTTAATGTAGTTAATTTATTTAATTATAGTGTAGTGTTAGTGTAACTTAGGTTAGGTTTTATTTTACAGGTACTTTTGCATTTATTTTAGCTAGGTAGTTATTAAATAGTTATTAATAATAACTATTCTACCTAGTTAAAATAAATACAAACTTGCCTGTAAAATAAAATTAAACCCTAAGCTAACTACAATGTAACTATTAGTTATATTGTAGCTAGTTTAGGGTTTATTTTATAGGTAAGCAGTTTTAAATAGGAATATTTTAGTTAATGTTAGGAATATTTATTTAGATTTATTTAAATTATATTTAAGTTAGTGGGTGTTAGGTTTAGGGTTAGACTTAGGTTTAGGGGTTAATAACTTGAATATAGTGGCGGCGACATTGGGGGCGGCAGATTAGGGGTTAATAAATTTAGGTAGGTGGCGGCGATGTTAGGGACGGCAGATTAGGGGTTAATAATATTTAACTAATGTTTGCGAGGCGGGAGTGCAGCGGTTTAGGGGTTAATATATTTATTATAGTGGCGGTGACGTTGGGGGCGGCAGATTAGGGGTTAATAAGTGTAGGTAGGTGGCGGCAACATTGGGGGCAGCAGATTAGGAGTTAATAAATATAATGTAGGTGTTGGCGATGTTGAGGGCAGCAGATTAGGGGTTCATAAATATAATGTAGGTGGCGGCGGTGTCCGGAGCAACAGATTAGGGGTTAACATTTTTATTTTAGTGTTTGTGATGCGGGAGGGCCTCGGTTTAGGGGTTAATAGGTAGTTTGTGGGTGTTAGTATACTTTTTAGCAGTTTAGTTATGAGTTTTATGCTACGGCGTTGTACCATAAAACTCTTAACTACTGACTTTTAAATGCGATAGGACTCTTGACAGGAGAGGGTCTACCGCTCACTTTTTGGCCTCCCAGGACAGACTTGTAATACCGGCGCTATGGAAGTCCCATAGAAAATAGACTTTACGCAGTTTACGTAAGTCGTTTTGCGGTAAGACCAAAGAAGTGTGCGGTGACCCCAAACCTTCAAGACTCGTAATACCAGTGTTAGGACCTCTTAACGCTGCTTTTTTAACCTAACGCACAACTCGTAATCTAGCCGATAGTTTGTGCTTGAGAAAAAGCAGAAACTGTGCTAGAATATTTAACGTGACTTGAGACCTGAAGCAAAGTGTAAGGATAAAAAGAAAAGTTGCACAAAAACATCCAAAACATATTAAAATAAATTACGCTCAAATTTACACTTTTTAATAAAAATATAATTAAAATATTGCTAAAAAGGTTTTAATAAGGTTAAAAGGAGATATGGTATATAGCAAAGTGTTTGACTGATACATACAGAAATATAAACAATCTGCCAGAAATGAACAACAGCTCAGTGGCTTGTTCTATGGCCCTCTTACCACCTGGAAGTGAGCTGCACCTCACTGACGAGGGCCAAAGGAGGCTGAAACAATTGTCTGGGGTTGCCATTTTGCTTGTTCAGAGGAGAATTGCCTGGTATTTTGAGGCTGGACTGAACTTGTTAGGCGGGATCAGGCTGATATACTTCAGGAAAGTTCACCTCTGTGAAAAGAACAATTGAGCTAAGGTCTACACAGAGGAGTTAGGGCGGTCATTATAGAAAAAAAAAATCAGAAGTTAGGGCTTGAGGCTTACGTTTGCACACTAACTTCTTACTTTAAACTTTTAATACACCTTTGCACATTTTTTACTTTGAGTGCAGTTAGCGATCGAGCAAAAAAAAAATAGAAAAATAGTGTGCCATATGTAATCTGGTCCTAAATGGGCAAAATGAAAATGTTTTAATATGTCTTAGGCAAATATTAGTGCAAACAAGGGCCTAGATTTGGAGTTCGGCGGTAAAAGGGCTGTTAACGCCACGCGTGTTTATGTCTAACGCACGTCATTGTTTGACTCCGGTATTTAGAGTTAAAATAAGACCATCTAACGATGCTCCTAACGCGTGTATGTCACACGCGTAATACTGCCCGCGTAAGACAGTCTCCCATAGAGATCAATGGGAAAGGCAAAAAATTGCTTTTTTCACCTAACACTCGATCTCGCGAGAATACTTACAGCTCGGTCATATGACGCATACCACATCATGCACAACAATAACACGCCGCAAATGTCACAACAACAATCAATCAACAAATCACACAAGCATTACACATTCACAAGCGGGGGATGTTTTAATAAATTTTTATACGGGGAATACGCATATACTTTAAGATGCGGAAAATCGCTAAATAACAACAAGGATTAAAAATGATATACATACACTAGAAAAAAGATCGTATTCAATATCACTATATATTAGGACAAACATACATATACAACACTTCACAAAGAACACACCATCGCAAAATCACATTTAAAAAGAATACTATTGGACAATGTTAGAGAAAACGACCACTATGACATCATCGCATTCTACACATTCCACAAATACCAACTCAAAATGAGCATGCGCAAATTCACACACCTAATACACATTGCACTAATATTAATTGCTAATAAAGCACACCTGAACACTATTTACAACGCAAATAGGTACATCATTAAACATTTACACAGGGTATATAATCACCACACAAGCATGGCTTCTTTGACTGTGTTGCTGTTGGGTCTTTGGAGATTGGAGGTTTAAGAATAGAGAGTTTGCGAATTTTTGAGAGTTAGTGTTAGCGTGAGAGAGTCAGTTGGTAGTGTTAGCGTGAGAGAGTGAGTGAGTTAGTGGTAGTTAGTGGGAGTGGGAGAGAGTCTGTTAGTGGGAGCGTGAGTGAGTTAGTGGGAGTTATTAGTGAGAGTTGTTAGTGGGAGCGTCAGTTAGTGGTAGTTAGTGAGCGTTAGTGGGAGTGTTTGTTAGTGAGAATTAGAAGTAGTGTGAGTTAGCGAGCGAGTGATTTTTCTGTACACTTAACACATTTACACGCAAACACATTCAATACATACATACACTTATCAATAACACTACATACACTCCATACCCCCTACCCCCTCATACTACACTCCATACCTCATTCCTTGTAGTCCCATTCCCTTTCATCCCATTTACTCTTATCCCATACCCCATACCCATCCCATACCCATCCCCTAGTTACATTTAGTTTACATATCCTCCTTTTAGTCTTATTCTTTTCGTTTATTTAAAGACTCCTTACCCTCTTTGTTTTTTACATCCCTCTCACACTTTAAGCACCTTTTTTGTCTTTTTAGTTCTTTATTTTGACCCCCTTTAATTTCATCACACTCACTTTTTGTTTGATTATTTGGGGTTTAGTTTAGGGAAGAGATGGAGGCCAGGCAGGGGACAGGTAGAGGGGGGAGTAGAGGGAGGGGGAGAGGAACAGGGCAGGAAGGGGGGCAGGAAGCGGGGGTGGAAGCGGTGGGTGGACCCAGCCACTTGGTTCAAGATGACCAAGTGGCTGGGCCCAGTGGCGGTCAGAGTAGGGCTTCACAGTCCGGGAAACAGAGGGCATCATCACAGGGGAAGGCCAAGGCGACTAGGGAGGCGAGGTTTTCGATGGAGGAGAAGGAGGCCCTCGTAGAGGCCTATATGGCCAGGCATAGGATGCTGCAGCACCAAAAGACCACCCCGACTGACAGGAGGAGGCTCTGGAACGAGATTAGGAATGCAGTCAATGCAGTGGGTGGCCGGAACCGCGATATGGATTCTATCAAACATCGGTACCGGGACTGTAAACTTGAACTGAAAAGAAAGTTAAGCCTGGAGGCCCGACATGCCGCAGGGACCGGTGGCGGCCCTGCCATTGAAATGGACTACTGCCGATGGGAGGAAATGTTGCGTCCCAGCATCTCCGAGGTGGAAGTAGTCGGTATCGGAGGAATCGATACCGGGAACCTGCCACTCTCATCTGACGGTAAGCTTATTGAACAATAATTTCACATACAAATGTATTTCAAGGGACACTATACGCAAACATTTACTTTCATGATTGAGGTAGCGAATACAATTTGACAAAACATTCAAATGTACTTATATTACCTAATTTGATTCATTCTTGAGATATATTTTAATGAAGAAATAGCCATGCACACGGTGAAACAATCACAGGAGGCAGCTATATTCAGCTAACAATCAGCATCTTATAAGCATATTTAGATATGCTTTTCAGCAAAGAATATCCAGAGAATTAAGCGAATTAGATAAGAAAAGTACATTCGAAAGTTGATACAAAATGTATGCTTCTAAATCATGAAAGATAAAACATTGGGTTTCATGTGTTAAGGATCAGATTAATGCTATAACGTTGTTTACACGCATTCTATTACTTTGCGGTTACATCAGTATCTAGGCTATAGGTTAGGTGTGCATTTAAACAGACTGAAAAAAAAAGCAAAAACATTCACATTGACCAGATATCACAAACACGGTTTAGAAAAAGCGGAAATAGTATTGATTGTTTGTTAGATTTCAAAGTGGATTAATGATTCTGCATTTGTAATTGTATCATAAGCTAAGTCATTTAAACCTTTATTTGCAAATATGCTAATATATACATTTTTTTTTTTAATTTTTTTTTTATATACAGAGTCTGGGGACGAGGCAGCACAGCCTCCTGCATCTCCCCGGGATGAGAGTGGTGGTGAGGAATTTCCACTTCGGAGGGAAGAGGCCCCCCGTGACGAACAGCGCACGGGAGATGATGAAGAGGCCCCGGAAGCACAGGAGGAACCCGCGGAACCCGAGGTCCCTCAAAGACCCGCACTCCACCGTGCACGGGCACCCCGCCGTGCACGGGTTCAACATGCACAACAAGAGGAAATAGCGGAGGTGCGGGTTCTACTGGAGTACATAGACCAGATGCGTACCTCCCGGATAGAAAATATAGAAGGACGACACAGAATACTTGATGGCCAAAATCAGATTATTCAAGGACAAAATGAAATCATCAACATACTGAATCGAATAGAAGAAGGCCAAACAAGAATATTTAATCTTCATCAAGAAATGTTCACTTTTTTCCGGGAGGCGCATGCTGGTCTACCTCCTGTTGCTGTGCCTCTTGTTGCTGGGCCTCTTGCTGCTGGGCCATCTCCTCCTGCCGGCCCATCTCATCCTCCTCAGCCATCTACTCCTCCTCCTCAGCCATCTACTCCTCCTCCTCCTCAGCCATCTACTCATCCTCCTCAGCCATCTTCTCCTCCTCATCCATCTTCTCCTCCCCAGCCATCTACTCCTCACCTTGGTCGTCCCAGTACTCTTCCTTCCACTCCTCCCACAACAGCTCCAAGGAGGACTCTTCGGAGTCGGCAGTTGCCTCTCCCAGAGCCTCAGCCCCGTGGGAAGAGGGGAAGGAAGAGGAAGTAAGTATTTTTTTCATCTTCACTGCTTTTTTTAATTTAATGTGTAATGGATAGGTATGTGATGATGTGGTTTTCATACACTTGTGGACCACACTCTGTATATAATCGACTTCTATGGGACCGGGTCCATGGAGGCAGATTGTTTGCAGAGTGTGGGTTATAAGTGTGTGAAAACCACATCATCACATACCTATCCTTGTTCATGATATTGATTGGTTTCTGTGATGTGATGTCCAAACTGTTTCCCGAATCGCTAACTAAATTACCATAACAATTTTCCATGATGGCATATTACTGTTTGAATGCCAATAACACAGCTTAAAGGGACAGTCAGAAAATTATTGATTACAAAGAAAACACTGTATTACGCATTATAAATTTTGAAACAACAAAACATGGAGAAATACATGTGTGACTTATGTGCTTACCCTTGTATCTATGACTATGAAAAATGACCACTTATTTGTTGTTCTGACATAACAACATTTTAGATATCAATGATCAATACATGGTCAATAATATGCTGTATGAGCCCAAGGTTTTACATATACAAATGCTATCAAAATGCCCTCTAGTGCTCAAATTGTATAATGATTACAAGCACTCTTCAAGATGGAAGAAATGAGCACACCAACCTCATAAGTTTAGATAGCAAATTTAAATAAACCCAGACAAATGTTCAATTGTTGAGAAACATTTGATATCCTTGATATTACAGAATTGACTTTTAGAATAATGACAAACATTATATATTTTCTAAACTGTCCCTTTAACAACATTACATATGCTAACACATATTTTAAACTTGTTGGTATATCTACATGTACTTTGTCAAATAAAAAAAAATTTAAATCACATTTATATTGACGTGTTAAATAAAGTCTATTTTCTTTAAGAGACATTATTGTGTTAATATTTTATTGTAAAGACATTTTTATTTAACAATGAATATGGTTTAAAGTCCTTTTAGGAGTGGGGGGGGGTGAAAATATGCTAACAATAATATATTTGAAGATTAAACTATGTGGATCTCATACATGATACAAAAAACAACATTTGCATTCAAGGGACAGTATCCTATATTTTTAACATAACTGTATGTAATAGACACTACTACAAACAACAAGATTAACATATACTGATATCAATATTAAAAAGCTTCAAACACTTGAAAATAAAATAGGGTTAGCTATATTGAAAATATAGACGAAACCCCCATTACAACCGTAAAACAACACAATACACCATCATTAACATATGAAAAGACCCTTTACACAAACTGGAGAAAGCTGGAGAATGTACTCACATGAAACTCAGAGGCTTTGCGAGGAGTAAGAAAATTACTTACATTTTCTTAGAACAGAAGAAAAAATAAACGTATTGGTTAAACAATGGACTATCTAACTAGAGACAAAATCCAAGCTTTTGATTTATAATGTGAGTGTCTAATGAACCTTTAATAAAATATACAACGAAATTACATTTAGAAGAAGTCGGCATCATATATTTAGCATATGATAAAGATAAATGCATATTGATTACTTTATTCAAACACAATAGCGCTTATTTATTAATTAGATATATTCAACATTAAACACAACATTAATTTTTTCAGAAAAAGGAACATATTGTTGACAAACATATTAAACATGGACTGTAGAGATTTGCACTTGCCTAGAAATATCCTATGCATGAAAACATTTTTCTTTAGTTCGTTGATTCAACCAGACATACAGCAAAAGAGAATGTGGTGGTCTTTATCAGCTACGGGTCAACAATGTAACATGATGCAAATAATACATATTCGCAAGCTTTTTAAAATTGGATGCAGTCACAAACGTTTTTAACGTGCACAAATATTGCGGGACTACGTAATCCAATCATACGTTTTTTTACCTTTACATGTGCCGTCTTAACATGGCGCTTCCTTGATCACGTAAGAACGCCATCCAATGAAAGGCACATTATTGATCACGTAAGAACGCCCCAAAAAAAAGGCGCATCCTTGATCGCGTCAAAACGCAATCCAATAAAAGGCATATTCCTGATCACGTAAGAACGTCAGTCAATACAAGGAATCATTGGACAGCCTGGCAGGTGACGTCTTAAGCAACATGGCGCATCCGAGATCGCTGAAAAACCGCTGAAAATACAAGGACTCAGTGACAGCTTGGCATATCACTAAGAAACGTATTTATATTTTAGGAACTAGTATGTGTGTAGATTGCTATCTAGGAATGACAACAAATCCTGAATCATCTTTTCGGACTTGACTGTACCTTGAACTATAGCTATGGTGTATATCTTTAACATTTAAAAGATACACATGAGAAATACATATGCCATTGATGTTTTAAGATATGTTTGGATTGTTGTTGAATAACAATAGTTATACATGTATTGATTAAACGTGTCATTTATTCAGGTTTAATTATTGTCAGCCTACCTATAGCCATATATGGGAGGAGATGTATTTTGTTAACATATTAGTTAACTAATATTCATCATCTAAATTATTTGCATTACACACAGAGATTTATTTGGTTACACCTTTACACTAATATAGATTTGAAAATGAAATACAGGTGCTGTCAACATTACAATAAGATTGTTTATTAATAAAATTATATGTCTTTGTTCTTGTAAAAAGGACAAAAACGCTTTACAAATGGAAATACATTCATTAACAATTGTGATCAACATCACTTAAAGGGACATTATTTTGTTTTTAAAAAGAGCATACACATAGTCAATACTATTTCAATAAAATGAAGACTTTACAGGGATTATATCATTTTATCAATACTCAGATCATTTGGTAAAGGTACATCAATTCATGCAGACTTTCTAAATACACACATGGATCTGAACATTTAAATATACATATATACACAAATACCAATCTATATATACATATATAAAGAAATTACTCTGCTAATCATAATCAGGCAATGATAGAGCTAAGAGAAAATAATATAAAGACAAATAATAAGATTACATTGGAGATGTTAATCTTAAAGTCATTTACTATTGTCTTACATATATGATTTCAGTATAACAAATATATTTGGTAGGTCCCTTTAAGGATCAACAACATAAACTAGAGCTTTCAAAAAATAACAGGAAGAATGAGGACAATTATTTGTGAAATAAAATGTATTTTATTAGTATGTAAGAAAACATACACAACGTTTATAAATAATCTTGTAAAAATAAGGAATCTATGAGCCATATGACAAGGTAACAGTGCATCACAGTCCATGAAGAGAGTTGCCAAGGGCCAGCATAGCCCCATTGGAGACATATGACAAGGTAACACAGTGCATCACAGTCCATGAAGAGAGTTGCCAAGGGCCAGCATAGCCCCATTGGAGACATATGACAAGGTAACACAGTGCATCACAGTCCATGAAGAGAGTTGCCAAGGGCCAGCATAGCCCCATTGGAGACATATGACAAGGTAAAAGAGTGCATCACAGTCCATGAAGAGAGTTGCCAAGAGCCAGCATAGCCCCATTGGAGACACATGGCAAGGTAACACAGTGCATCACAGTCCATGAAGAGAGTTGCCAAGGGCCAGCATAGCCCCATTGGAGACATATGACAAGGTAAAAGAGTGCATCACAGTCCATGAAGAGAGTTGCCAAGAGCCAGCATAGCCCCATTGGAGACACATGGCAAGGTAACACAGTGCATCACAGTCCATGAAGAGAGTTGCCAAGGGCCAGCATAGCCCCATTGGAGACACATGGCAAGGTAACACAGTGCATCACAGTCCATGAAGAGAGTTGCCAAGGGCCAGCATAGCCCCATTGGAGACATATGACAAGGTAAAAGAGTGCATCACAGTCCATGAAGAGAGTTGCCAAGAGCCAGCATAGCCCCATTGGAGACACATGGCAAGGTAACACAGTGCATCACAGTCCATGAAGAGAGTTGCCAAGGGCCAGCATAGCCCCATTGGAGACATATGACAAGGTAAAAGAGTGCATCACAGTCCATGAAGAGAGTTGCCAAGGGCCAGCATAGCCCCATTGGAGACATATGACAAGGTAAAAGAGTGCATCACAGTCCATGAAGAGAGTTGCCAAGAGCCAGCATAGCCCCATTGGAGACACATGGCAAGGTAACACAGTGCATCACAGTCCATGAAGAGAGTTGCCAAGGGCCAGCATAGCCCCATTGGAGACACATGGCAAGGTAACACAGTGCATCACAGTCCATGAAGAGAGTTGCCAAGGGCCAGCATAGCCCCATTGGAGACATATGACAAGGTAAAAGAGTGCATCACAGTCCATGAAGAGAGTTGCCAAGAGCCAGCATAGCCCCATTGGAGACACATGGCAAGGTAACACAGTGCATCACAGTCCATGAAGAGAGTTGCCAAGGGCCAGCATAGCCCCATTGGAGACATATGACAAGGTAAAAGAGTGCATCACAGTCCATGAAGAGAGTTGCCAAGAGCCAGCATAGCCCCATTGGAGACACATGGCAAGGTAACACAGTGCATCACAGTCCATGAAGAGAGTTGCCAAGGGCCAGCATAGCCCCATTGGAGACATATGACAAGGTAAAAGAGTGCATCACAGTCCATGAAGAGAGTTGCCAAGAGCCAGCATAGCCCCATTGGAGACACATGGCAAGGTAACACAGTGCATCACAGTCCATGAAGAGAGTTGCCAAGGGCCAGCATAGCCCCATTGGAGACACATGGCAAGGTAACACAGTGCATCACAGTCCATGAAGAGAGTTGCCAAGGGCCAGCATAGCCCCATTGGAGACATATGACAAGGTAAAAGAGTGCATCACAGTCCATGAAGAGAGTTGCCAAGAGCCAGCATAGCCCCATTGGAGACATATGACAAGGTAAAAGAGTGCAACAGGCACAACAATAAACAGAAAAAAAGGCCAAATGGCAACACTAACAATAAAAATTCAACATGTGGACGGAGGATTCTTATCTGCCACCATGGAGCATATCCAGATCCTCCACTTACTGGTCATCCTCTTCATTGTCCTGTGCATGTCCAGCTCCAGATTCAGGCCTTGAACGTAATCGCATAATTTCACGCAGAGTCAAGTCCTGAACCCGGAGCTGGGCCTGCATGGTGTCGTTCATCCCTCTCAGGACAGCTGCGTTCCTCAACACGGCCTGCTCTACTCTTGCTATCCCTTCTAGCATGAGCCATGCTGAGTCACAGCCTAAAATAAAATAAAATTAAATATTAAGGATAATTACACAACAGACTAAAAAATTTTCATACATACATTGTCATCATAAAGACAAATAATTATTTACATTAATTAGTTTACATTTATTCTTTACACATGAATTAGGTTATTCAGACAGACAGAAATCATTAAAGGGACATGTTACTCAAACATGTTGTCCCCTTTAATTGGTTTTAGATGATCCACTTATACAGCTTGAGTGTATCAAATCTTGTTAAAGGATTTACATTGTACTTACATCAGAAATTTAAAAATTAAATTTAGACTGTGGTAGGCACACCTATCCTTAAACATTTTTGCATTGAGGACAAGCTGTGTAAACATAGCAACCAGAAGAAATTACATTCCCACTGGGTTAGACAAGAGATAATGTATCCACATTTGTACATAAAATTTTGGATCCAAGTAGTGGTGATTGGTATATGTAGTGATATCCAATTAAAGGGACACTGAACCTAAATATTTAATGGACTCATTCAGATAGAGCATGACATGACAAATCTTTATAAATTACACATATTCATTATATGTTTTAATTCTCAAGCTATATTTTGAAAGCAAGAATGTTGCTTTTTATGGAAGCAAATATTTGTTTATCAACTTTGTTTGTGCATGCTGGTTGATGGATACATTCATCCAACAATAAAGAAATGATGGCCAGATTTATTTTATTGTTTAAACTAATTATAGTAATTACTTTTTTTTACAAAAATATATCAAGAGAATGACGAATAATTAATAAGAGTATGAAATTATAAATTTGATTAACATTGCATGCTGGATTTGAATCACAATTTAACAAATTTAACTTCACTGTACCTTTAAGTATCTTATAAAGTGTATTTAGAATGATACTTACAGCTGTGCCTGGGAAGGACAATCTGACACCCAGGACAATGAAGGTTGAGACAGGGGGGAGGGATGGGATTGGCTTGGGGAGGGATGTGAATGGCTTGGGGAGGGCTGAGCTGCCGCTCCGGGGTAGGCCGTACAGCTGGGGAGTGGGGAGTTTGGGTCTGGGCAGCTGTACGGGCCAGAATACGGGGAGAGCGGCGAAGGGGGGTGTATGGGCGTTTTTTGGGATGGACAGGATATGAAATATGTGAAGGGCTGGCAGTGGTCTGGGCATGGTCATGAGTTTGGTCATGGGCAGGGGTCTGGGTCTGTGCAGGGGTGTGGCCATGGTCAGGGTTGTGTGCATGGGGAGGGGTCTGTGACTGGGCAGGGGTGGAAACCAGATGACCAGAAGTGGTGGATCCATCTGAAAATGTAAAGAAAATATATTAACATCTCATACATCCTGACATCAAATCAACGCATTTCAAATTGATTATGTTTTCAATATACTTCGAAGTGTGTTTGAATTTTTAAACAATTCTGAAATGAGGATATGGTATGTATATAGGCACTCAGATGAATATCAATGACTGTCTGTACAATTTGAACCTTATTATTGTTTTTTGGCATGGAATATGCATGTGACATAATGATGGCATGAATTAGAAATTTTTCAAAATAAATATACAAGCAGAATTTCATGCTGCCTGATATAGAAAGGGGGCAGTAGTGTATTTGAACAGACAAATAATATTCCTTTTTAAAGGGCAAAAGCTGTAGACTTTTAATGTCTTCAATAAAATGATTTCCAAAAAAAAAACATGTTGGAAACATGATAGATATATTTCACATACCATCAGACTCCAAGGCAGCCTCTTCCTCCTCCGTCCCACATGTGACAGCAATCTCTGTAAAACATAACATGTTGTGTACACGTTAAGATCAGATATTATAACATATGTTACTGTTGCTCAAATACGCACATCAATGTTGCATTAAAGATATACACACACAAAGTTATGATTTACATCATTTTGATGGAGCATACAAATGACAATAGATTTGTTATTGTCAATGAATATTAATTTTAATGTATTGTTTGTATTAATGTTAAATTCATAAAAGCATAGTACATAGAACATTTAAGATTTCTCATGTGTGTATCACTTGATGATTGTTGTCAAAAAATCTAATGGAAACAAACATATGTTATACATCTTATGAATAACAAATGTGTAGACTAATAAAGTAGAAATTATTAATCGTTCAATATGAAAAATAAATTAATATATAATCAGAAGATAAATATTTTGAATTTTTATAATGTTATGCTTCATCAGAATCATGATCATAATATTGATTAGCAATACACCTTCAATTACATATAAATGAGTCAATGGACTTACCAGGAGACCGCAAAGGCGTCTCTATGTCACTGCTGGATTCCTGTGGGCTCACCACACCAACTCTCTCTATGAATGATATAGATATATATTATTAAACACATTTGGGATATCACTAAATCACATCTGTCTAGAATTTTAACATTAATCAACTTTAAAATGTGAAGAATAGAGCAGTCATTACACCAGAAAATGCTTGATTGAATCAAGGGGATTCTGTAAAAATATCTGTATTGAACATATGTTTAATGTCAGACTACATTAGACATCAAATTCATCTCAGATGCTGCTATTGCATATCTAAATATACCCAATGATCAATGTTCTTAACCCTTTAAGGACACGCCTTTCACTTTGCTCAATTGTTTTATGACGGAATAATTCCGTCATATGTCCTTAAGAAGTTACAAGAATACACACAAACCACATATTGAGTAGCATCTGTTGACAAATCTAAACAAACACATGTGTCACATCGAGCCATTTTTGCAATGTACAGTAATCTTGTTTAGGACACAACACATATTTATCACAATACAAAACAAAATTGATTATTACAAATATGTAATCATGGTGCTGTTAGAGTATGCAGATATCTATAAAGTAACTCCAACAGAGAATGTGATTTATATATCAATAGTTTTTAATAAAAAGAATGTAAAGATGAATGAATCTATTTTGTCTTAAAGGGACACTGACATGATTAATTTAAATAATTGATTTCTATGTTCAAACTGTAAAAAATGATTTAACATTGACTCCTATTATAATTAGAATGTTGCTCGATATTAATCTTAAAGGCAGATAAGGAATATTGGATTCAATAAATATTGTTTGTTGAAGGTATCCACCAATCATCAATAAAAACCCAGGTTGGTCAACCAAAATTTAGATGCACATAAACGTACTTTCTTTATTTTACAATACATTTAGCAATAGAATATGTCACATATGATGATAGTATTATATTTTTATGTTTATTAATATTGCATACTGTATCTGAATGACAATATTAATAATTGTAGCTCAGTATCCCTTTAATGTAAAATTAAATTGATTCCACAATGTTGTTGTTAATGAATTATCTACTCCATATGTTGATGTCATGAATGGTATTGAGCATGCAATTAAAATGTAATATGTTATTTAAGGATATCTGAATAATTATTTAATTTTCATCTATTAAATAGACATTACATCTAAATATTGAACAATGTGTATTTAGTATGTAATGTTCAGTCCATGTTTCTAAGACAAATGTCAATTAAAAAGAGACATACCATACTGTGACAAGCCCTGGCTTGAGGATCCAGCAGCCACATCCATATCTGTAATACATTAACCCCTTAATGACCGAGGACGTGCAGGGTACGTCCTCTTAAAAAAGTCACTTAACGACCAAGGACGTACCCTGCACGTCCTCGGTTTGGAAAGCAGCTGGAAGCGATCCTGATCACTTCCAGCTGATTTCCGGTTATTGCAGGATGCCTCGATATTGAGGCATCCTGCAATAACATTTTTTACCCCTCCGGTGCAGAGAGAGCCACTCTGTGGCCCTCTCTGCACCGGACATCGATGGCCGCATTCGTTGGTGGGTGGGAGCTGAAGTGGGAGGTGGGTGGGCGGCCATCGATGGCTTCTTAGTGAGAGAGGGGGGCGGGATCGGTTGCGGTATCGCCGGGGGCGCGCACGGGCGCGCGCGCGTGCACGGGGGGTGGCGGGCGGGCGCGTGCACGGGGCGGGAGCGGGTGGGAACCGCTACACTACAGAAAAAAGGTACAAGTTGATTGTAAAAAAATATATAATAAACTTATTTTTTTGAAAGCATCTAAGGGATCAGGAAGGGGTGGGGGGTTGGTATTGGGGGGGGGAAGCTACACTACAGAAAAGGGAGATTTTTTTAATATATAACAGCATATTTTTCACTAAAATGGGTACTGGCAGACAGCTGCCAGTACCCAAGATGGCGCACATTAAGTCAGAGGGGGAGGGTTAGAGAGCTGTTTGGTGGGGGATCAGTGAGGTTGGGGGCTAATGGGGATCCTACACATAAGCATATGTAAATATGCTAAAAAAAATGCACAAAAAAGCCAAAATTCTCCTTTTATTTTAATACTGGCAGAGTTTCTGCCAGTACTTAAGATGGCGGGGACATTTGTGGGGTAGGGGAGGGAAGAGAGATGTTTGGGAGGGATCAGGGGGTCTGATGTTTCAGGTGGGAGGCTGATCTCTACACTAAAGCTAAAATTAACCCTGCAAGCTCCCTACAAGCTACCTAATTAACCCCTTCACTGCTAGCCATAATACACGTGTGATGCGCAGCGCCATTTAGCAGCATTCTAATTACCAAAAAGCAACGCCAAAGTCATATATGTCTGCTATTTCATAACAAAGGGGATCCCAGAGAAGCATTTACAACCATTTGTGCCATAATTGCACAAGCTGTTTGTAAATGATTTCAGTGAGAAACCTAAAATTGTGAAAAATGTAACATTTTTTTTAATTTGATCGCATTTGGCGGTGAAATGGTAGCATGAAATATACCAAAATGGGCCTAGATCAATACTTGGGGTTGTCTACTACACTACACTAAAGCTAAAAATACCCCAAAAAGCTCCTTACATGCTTCCTAATTAACCCCTTCACTGCTGGGCATAATACACGTGTGGTGGGCAGTGGCATTTAGCGGCCTTCTAATTACCAAAAAGCAAAGCCAAAGCCATATATGTCTGCTATTTCTGAACAAAGGGGATCCCAGAGAAGAATTTACAACCATTTATGCCATAATTGCACAAGCAGTTTGTAAATAATTTCAGTGAGAAACTGAAAGTTTGTGAAAAAATTTGTGAAAAAGTGAACGATTTTTTGTATTTGATCGCATTTGGCGGTGAAATGGTGGCATGAAATATACCAAAATGGGCCTAGATCAATACTTTGGGATGTCTTCTAAAAAAAAATATATACATGTCAATGGATATTCAGGGATTCCTGAAAGATATCAGTGTCCCAATGTAACTAGCGCTAATTTTGAAAAAAAATGGTTTGAAAATAGCAAAGTGCTACTTGTATTTATGGCCCTATAAGTTACAAAAAAAGCAAAGAACTTGTAAACATTGGGTATTTCTAAACTCAGGACAAAATTTAGAAACTATTTAGCATGGGTATTTTTTGGTGGTTGTAGATATGTAACAGATTTTGGGGTTCAAAGTTAGAAAAAGTGTGTTTTTTTCCATTTTTCCTCATATTTTATAAATTATTTTATAGTAAATGATAAGATATGATGAAAATAATGGTATTTTTAGAAAGTCCATTTAATGGCGAGAAAAACGGTATATAATATGTGTGGGTACAGTAAATGAGTAAGAGGAAAATTTCAGCTAAACACAAACACCGCAGAAATGTAAAAATAGCCTTGGTCCCAAACGGACAGAAAATGGAAAAGTGCTCTGGTCACTAAGGGGTTAAATGAGGATTGCATATCATTAATACTAATCATGCCATGTTTAAAAAATTTACATTAATAACAAATCAATTGAAAAATATTAATCCTTTGGTAGTCCCATGAGTTAATAGTTTCCTCAATTAAATTAATTAAAAATATATCCTGGACTCTTATTTTCAATCAGTTGTGTTGTTTACTGTATCTTTAAGAATATCTGCTTGTTATTACATAATCATCAATTGATGGCCATATGTTATAATTGTTTTGTATTATTGGTTTTTTATTAGCTATAATATTGAAAATAAGAATACTGTATTCTTCACTAATCTAAGAATTCCCATTTAATTTTTAACAACATGTATAAAGCAATGCCACTTTCCGCAAACCCATGTTAACGTGGATGAGAAATGCCATTTTCGCGATCATTGCGCAATGATTCCAAGCGGAATTACGCATCCGTCATTTCACCAATATGTATAAAGCAATGCCACTTTCCGCAAACCCATGTTAACGTGGATGAGAAATTACATTTCCGCTCTGTGACGCATATTCTGTAGAGCGCAAGAAACATCATTCCTATTTCATGTGTCAATAATCTAAAATCAGATATCTAAACATCATATGTAGTGTATGTTGTGAGATCTGTATAGGTTTAGTATCTGACTATATACACATTTTTTGATTATAAAATAAAAAAATATATATATTATATGAAGTTGGATAATTACCTGGTTCAGATTCTCTATCATCTCCTCCCAGGCCACCGGACGGAGAAGCATCTGCCCTGTCCCCCGCGTCAGGACTTTCAGATCCCGCAGCTGGGAGGGAAGAAGAGGAGGCCGAGGATGGCGAGGATCTAAATCTTTTGGGGACCCGGAGATTGAGGAGCTCGCATAAAGTCACCTCATAAGGGAGTAGGTACAGTTTCCGCGGGGCCTCTCTTTTGCCACCTCTTTTACGGGCTTGTACCCAGTCCCTTATGAGGTTTACTTTTTTCGATAAACGCAACCTCATATCTCCGAATCTCCTCATGATCTGATCCTGGGTCCTCTGGACGTCACACACCAATCTAACCGCATTGGTGATAGACTCCCAGAGGGCCTTCTTAACGTGCGCATCTGTCAACCTCCTCTTGTTCCCAAACAGCTGGGGATAAAAGTCCTTGACGGCGTGGACCAGTGCAGCGCTCTCCTCCTTGGTGAACCTGGGAACTGACATGCCTGCCGAGTTGCGTATATATAATATATATTTAATATATAAAAACAAATACACCAGCAGGCATTAGAGAACTGACAAAGATGGCAACGTGTAATGGACTTTTATATGGTGAAGTAAACATGAGATGCACCATGGGACAATTTATCTGTACATCTGATTGGATAAAAGTTTGAAATATTGTTAGAATGTCTGTGAGACCATCCTGACTCAAGTTGTGTTTGTGTGATGAACTCTGATTGGCCGTTCCTTAATGTTTCATATCTTAGTAACTTCCTTACACATACCTCATGGTGGTGCTGTAACTTCATTTTTCATGTATACTTATTTGTAACTCATGGGCCTGTCATGCGGATATGTGTGACGCAGATTTAATATCCGTGATCCGTTAAATATTAATGATTAAATACTATTTAAAATCTAATACTGTCACATTATTAATGTTGTCGACATTTCTCGGTTTAATAACGGTCTGTTTCTTTAATACAAATACACATTTCATATTGTATGTCTTTATTGTTCTTTAAATACATTTATTGTGAAGTATTGACATTGCTCTATTAAATGTCTTTATAATGCACATTGATTGTGTGCTATTGCGTGACATTAGACTCTAATGTTTAAAGATGCTAATCTGGTGTTTCAAGATGCGTTTCCCACGCAATATTTATTAATGTTAAAATTCAGGTTAGAATGTCAGTAACTTGGATAATCTGTTTATAAATATTAAACTACAGCTTTGTTATTCGCAAATAAACCTCGAGCTTGTATTTGTCTGAAGTGCTCATATATGTTATTGTGCAATGGCGTCTTTAGTTTTAAAGAGACATTACAAACAATTGTATCAAATGATCTGTAGAGATAGAAGATTGTTTAGACTTTAAAATGTGAATCATTTTCCATTAGTATTTATATATCCTCAACAGAAGAAATTTAAATGCACATGGTTGAGACAATCACATAAGGCATCTCTGTGCATCCACCAATCTTCATCTACTGAGCCGATCTCGATATGCTTTTCAAGCAAAGTATGTCAAGATATCAAGATAAGTAAATACACTCTTTAAATCTCTTAAAGGGACACTGTCCAAACAAATTTAGCATTGGTGATTGAGCATGAAATGTTAATCAACTTTATTCTTTAATCAGATTATCAAATTTTAACAGTTATCTTGTTATGTTTCTTTGCAAATCAATAATGATATTTTATATTACGGACAATTGTTTTATAAAAACATGGGTTGTCCTTGACGATTGTTGCATCAATTATTCCAAACAATCAAGTTCTGTCCAGAGTACTGAAGCAAATAAATTAGCTATTTACTGCCTTATTTTTAAAGTAATGATAGCAACATCACAATGAGCATTCATAATATGAGACAAGTTTTAAAGTTGATTCCAATAGAATACTCATTCAGAATGTATAAATCATTAATTTTTTAACTGTCTACCTTTAAGTATATTTTGAGTTCATGTCCCTTTAAATAAACATTTCACAATAATGCTTAAAATATCATAAACCTAGGCACCTTCCTTTTGCTAAATGAGTCTAACATATGAGTAAAGCAAATTAAGATTAAATTCTAGATTGTTTTACACACTGACTGAAATATATTTATTAAATGAGGTCTTTTTTAGCCTTCAGCGTAGAGGGACATTAAGCTATATGTTATGTATGCATTTTGTATAATATTCTTATATTTGAACAACTTAATATGTTTTGTTATTCAATCATTATATTGTAATTATATATATTCTTGGATTAAATACATCTCTACATAGGCTATTTTGATGCTGATTGTTGTTTGCATATAGATGCCTTATATCATTGACTAAGATATGTGCATTTTTTTTTTTAAAACAAGTATATTTAAAGACTGAATGTAATTCTATAGTACTTTCTAAATATGTTTAAATTCTTGTATGATATTTTTAAAAATCTATACAAAATATACTTTGTGATTGTCCCTTTAAGGACCCAAACATTTGGTATTTTTATTTAACATTGACAAAATAAACAAAAGGGGAATTTACATTCTATATAGATATTTGATGTCTAACCCAAGAGGTAAGATTGTAATAAATACATAATATTACTAAGTATAGTTAAATGACTCCACTAGAAAATTACATAGATTAACCTGGCATCCAATAACTAATTTTTAAAAATTATCAAGTTAAATGACCTACCATTTATAAATGTAATAATTTAAATAATTTCTATTAATTTTTTTAGATACCTAAGGAAGATACATGATCTTATACAATTATTTTTACATTCAACAACACTGTCACTTTCATGTAATTGAACCACTTCACCTTATTATATGTTAAAAAAATAAAATTTTTACTACATATCCTAAATAATTGTAATATATACATTTTCAATATAAAAGCATTGAAGAATCTGACTCCCCAATTAATGTTATAAAATATATATTTATATTCTCGGAAGCATTTTATTTTCTAATATTAAAGCATTATTTCAATATATGTATGCTGAACATAAATCTAATATTTCATGTCCATTCAAATACCTCTATATCAACTATAATATGTATTCCTTTTTCTGATTGTGATCCCTAAATATCTAATGATGAAATAAGTATGACTAATGTATGTAAGCTAACAATAATCAACATTCTTCATGTGATTCTTAACTAGCATGCACCAACCTGGATAATGCATGGTCTTTGAAAGTCAATTCAGGGGTAAACAGTTGATCTTCAATAGGTGTCTTATTCATCAGTTCATTAAATAGAGGACTGGGAAATACCATCTACAAAATAGAAAATCATCTAAGTGTCTCCAATAGGATGTCTCCACAGCCTTATTCTATCAAATAGTTTGCACTTACCATGTGAACATGTCTTTGTATGGTTTTCAAGGTCAGCAGAATTGAAAGATAATGCCAGACATGATCCCATTGGTATACTTCAATTTCAATCTTGGCTTTTTCCCCACTGTCAGTCTGGGCAATCTTGACTGTCAGGCTTCAAATTGTTTCCTTTCAGTCTTTAGATTAAGTCATCTCCCTAATGTAATAAATTTAATAAAAAAAAATCATACAAGTGTGTGAATCAGTTCTGTACCCCTCTCCCACCCCCCATTTCATAATAAATATCTGTCACTAGCTTACTAAGCCTGTGTATGAACCTGTGTTATTTTCTAGCAAGTGTGAAGATGAGTCATATTGAGCATAAAAAACCTCTGTGTGACATTGAACCATAGTCATTCTAGAGTATCCCTTTCTGATTATGTACATTTTAAGTAATGTGTAAACAAAAATCTATTTCTTAAAATGTATGCCATATGATGTATTTGTGTACAAATCATGCCAGCAACAGTCCATACATTTCTACTTACCATCTGATGTCCTCTTTAAAAACCAGGTGGCAAAGACTCGCTATAGGACCCAATGCCCAGAGCATCACCTATATTATGAAAATTAAAAATTATTCTAACATTTGATCAATACTAACATGTTTGCACAATTCTCTACTTGTCATTTCCCTAGAGTTCACATCTATTGAAAATACTACACAGTCTAACTTCTATTCTTTACCGTCTAAAGTGGCGGTTGATGACGTCTGCTCTGACATCAAGTCCCTCGTCCTGGAATTCCCCCTCTAGAACAGGATCATCCTCCTCATCTCTGAGGAGGTCTCTGTCCACCGGGACGGCCTGCAGCATCCCAGCCCGCTGTGCAATATTATGCAGGACGCTACAGGCTACAACGATCTTCGCCACCTTCTTTGGGTTGTACTGGAGTGCTCCTCCAGAACGGTCCAGGCACCTGAATCTCATCTTCAGGAGCCCGAACATCCTTTCAACCACCGCCCTGGTTCTCTTATGAGCCCTATTGTAGCGCTCCTCAGACACATCAGTCGGGCTACGCAAGGGGGTAATGAGCCAAGGCCGGCTCATGTACCCAGAATCACCTATAAATTTTGAACAGAACATAATTCAAACAGAATACTTAAACTAGTATATTGTTGTATAATTTTTTTTTTATTTAAAAACCATAATCCATATTAAAACTTGTCAGAAACATACCAATAAAAAAATTTCTATATTATTCTGTATCTTCCCATTTCAGCTAAGACATGCTACATATGCGTATTGTTCTGAAAACAAACCTTGTGTAAAATGCTAAATACATGGTTACATTGCATTCTCTATCTGAACACTTAAGGTAAGACATGCTACATATCTGCATTTAAATAAAACTAGACATTAGCAGAAAGAGACAATGACAGGGTTAAATTGCATGAGATAATAGCTTCCCATTTCAGCTAAGACATGCTCCATATGCGTATTGTTCTGAAAACAAACCTTGTGTAAAATGCTAAATACATGGTTACATTGCATTCTCTATCTGAACACTTAAGGTAAGAAATGCTACATATCTGCATTTAAATAAAAATAGACATTAGCAGAAAGAGACAATGACAGGGTTAAATTGCATGAGATAATAGCTTCCCATTTCAGCTAAGACATGCTCCATATGCGTATTGTTCTGAAAACAAACCTTGTGTAAAATGCTAAATACATGGTTACATTGCATTCTCTATCTGAACACTTAAGGTAAGACATGCTACATATCTGCATTTAAATAAAACTAGACATTAGCAGAAAGAGACAATGACAGGGTTAAATTGCATGAGATAATAGCTTCCCATTTCAGCTAAGACATGCTCCATATGCGTATTGTTCTGAAAACAAACCTTGTGTAAAATGCTAAATACATGGTTACATTGCATTCTCTATCTGAACACTTAAGGTAAGACATGCTACATATCTGCATTTAAATAAAACTAGACATTAGCAGAAAGAGACAATGACAGGGTTAAATTGCATGAGATAATAGCTTCCCATTTCAGCTAAGACATGCTACATATGCGTATTGTTCTGAAAACAAACCTTGTGTAAAATGCTAAATACATGGTTACATTGCATTCTCTATCTGAACACTTAAGGTAAGACATGCTACATATCTGCATTTAAATAAAAATAGACATTAGCGTCGGTAAATAACAAATGGTTAAATTTAATCCTATAGCTGAACATGACGCTAACAGTTAAAAAATACAGGGCCAATTGTCAACATTATTAACCATGTTGAGCACAAATACTCACCAACGAGATAACCAGGGGGCATTTGTCTTTCCTCAAACTGGCTCCACAGGGACGACAGAGAGAGGATGCGGGCATCATGACAAGCCCCTCCAAAATTCGCATACACATGCATAATCCTCATCCGTGCGTCACAAACATACTGCACGTTGAGGCTATGAAAATGTTTGCGATTTCTGAAGGGCAAGTCATCAATTGGAGCACGCAGCGCAATGTGGGTACAATCTATGGCTCCCAAGACATTGGGCAATTGAGCAATATCAAAGAATTCCCGCTTCAGGCGCCTCCAATCACCATCATTCTGTGGGAATCCTATGTATTGCTTACTGATACGTACCATGGCGTCCAGAAAGTTATCAAACACCACAGAGAATGTACCTTGAGACAGGCCATGCATGTACAGTTGTCCGGATTGAAAACTCCCGGAGGCCAGGACGTATAGACAGCTTAGCATCTTACTCATGGGGGGAACAGCAGTCCTTATTCTTATACGTGGCTCCAAATGAGGTTTAAGAAGATCGTAAAGGCCAATGAGCTGTTCGCGATCGAGCCGATACTTATCAAAAACCTCAAAGTCACTCATGTTTTCCAAGGTGGGTCTCACCCTGTAGACACGAGGACCTCGAACCAGACGACCCCTTCGTCTCGGTCTGAGCCGCCGAGGCTGCCTGATTCGACCAACAGCTAGTTCGCCAATAGCAGCACCAGCAGTGTCTACCATGTCATCGTCATCCATCTTTCAAAACAGCGTAACAAGGTATGCACTTGATCTGATGTGGATCACAAGTGATGCTTTGGCCATGTTGTTTGGGGGATTTATAGTACGATTAGTCCAATGGTAGTGAGTTTGTAATGATTGCTGATTGTATTCACCTGTTTGTATGTGAGCGGCGCGAATGCTTTCACAGTGGGCGTTGTATTTTTTTGGCTGAAATGTTGTTTTCCGCCAATAAATCTCAATGTGAAAGTGTCAAATATCACACATACAGTGCATGTTTGTAATGTTTGATCATATGCGTAATAAATATTTATTAAACGCGATCTTATAGTAACAAGCACACGTCCAGGCTAACATGAATGAAAGTGCATAGTTGTGTATAATGTGCATCGAATGTGATCGATCAATGTTGCTGCAACATTGTTTGTAAACGATAAAGTAACATCTGTAGTATTGTATATATAAGTGATTGCCGAGCTGTCAATATTGTATGCGTCCCTTTAAAATCGCAATAATAATTCAGAACTTCCCGTCTGCCATCTGTAGTATTGTATATATAAGTGATTGCCGAGCAGTCAATAGTGTATGCATCCCTGTAAAATCGCAATAATAATTCAGAACTTCCCGTCTGCCATCTGTAGTATTGTATATATAAGTGATTGCCGAGCTGTCAATATTGTATGCGTCCCTTTAAAATCGCAATAATAATTCAGAACTTCCCGTCTGCCATCTGTAGTATTGTATATATAAGTGATTGCCGAGCTGTCAATATTGTATGCGTCCCATTCAAATCGCCATAAAAAATCAGAACTTGCGGCTGTCATCTGTAGTATTGTATATATAAGTGATTTCCGAGCTGTCAATATTGTATGCGTCCCTTTCAAATCGCACTAATACTGAATAACTTCCCGTCTGCCATCTGTAGTATTGTATATATAAGTGATTGCCGAGCTGTCAATATTGTATGCGTCCCATTCAAATCGCCATAAAAAATCAGAACTTCCGGCTGTCATCTGTAGTATTGTATATATAAGTGATTTCCGAGCTGTCAATATTGTATGCGTCCCTTTCAAATCGCACTAATACTGAATAACTTCCCGTCTGCCATCTGTAGTATTGTATATATAAGTGATTGCCGAGCTGTCAATATTGTATGCGTCCCATTCAAATCGCCATAAAAAATCAGAACTTCCGGCTGTCATCTGTAGTATTGTATATATAAGTGATTTCAGAGCTGTCAATATTGTATGCGTCCCTTTAAAATCGCACTAATGCTGAATAACTTCCGGCTGTCATCTGTAGTATTGTATATATAAGTGATTGCCGAGATGTCAATATTGTATGCGTCCCATTCAAATCGCCATAAAAAATCAGAACTTCCGGCTGTCATCTGTAGTATTGTATATATAAGTGATTTCAGAGCTGTCAATATTGTATGTGTCCCTTTAAAATCGCAATAATAATTCAGAACTTCCGGCTGTCATCTGTAGTATTGTATATATAAGTGATTTTAGATCTGACAATATTGTATGCGTGCCATAAAAATGGCACTAATACTGAATAACTTCCGGCTGCCATCTGTAGTATTATATATATAAGTGATTTGCGATCTGACAATATTTATTAATTGTCCCATTGAAATCTCCATAATAATGCTGTTCAAAAGTGTGGTTTACGTATATGTTGTATTGTAGTATTGAGTGTTAAAGTTCCTAAAGGGGCGGTACAGTGGTGAATCTGTGATGTGTATGGTTGAATCTTCTAATGACGTCATGATATTATTAACCTGCCTATGTAGTTGTGAAATCCTCATTGTGTTGTTGTATTGTGCTACATTGTTATTGTGTGCTGAATAAAATCTAAATGTGTGCTTTGTGGTTGCGTGATGGGTGATGCGTGTTATGTACATGTACGTATATATTGTGATTGTGTCCCACATATGCTAACTTCTATATAGCGGTCTGGCATTGTTGTTCCTTCCCATAAAGTGACATCTGTAATCTGGTGTAATGATGTATTTTTTGTAGGTAATTCCTAATGGTTTATTGTGATGGAATCATGATGTTAAAAGTACAGTCAAATCCATATGTTGTGTTTTGTGATTCCTGTAGAGAATGTAATGTGTTTTTCCCCCATCATTTGAATGCACATGTATGAGTGAATGTTAAAAGTAATATATGTGCATCCATGAGTGATTATGTGTTAAGCCTATGTAAATATGCAGTTGCTGCAAGCATATGAGTTGAATAACTGAAATGCAATAATAAAGGTAAATGAGAGGTGTTTCCCATTGTGTAGTGTTTGTGAATCCAGAAATGTGTATTGAATTTTATTTTAATTTTAAATGTAATTTTATTGAAATAATAATGTGTTACTAGTGATGTGGATTTGTAGTTGATGTAATCTAAAAGTGTGAAACAAATTTATGGTGTTGTGAATATTTAATAATTAAAAACCATAAGTCCACCATAGGGAAATAGTCATTTCTTGATCTATTTATCATCGCTAGGTCTAACGCATAAAATCATGTTTTTTCTAGCGCTGGTATTTGGAGTTTTTCAGTCTACGCTATTTGCGTGCGTTAGGGAAATGAGGGTTTCGCGTGCACGAGCACGTCTTCCCAATAGAAGTCAATGGAGGCTCTAAAGATTTCTAATTTTTTTTTCTAAGACTGGTTTTCCTCGTAAAGTGAGTGACGTCATGAGCTTGTGTGAAAAAGTAATTAAATCGTGTTCTTTTTGTAATAAATAAATATTTTGTGTATGTCATGTGGTGTATATTGTTTGTATGCATCGATGAGTGTATGTTTGTGATAATGTTATTAGTTAGATGTAGGTATATGAGGGTCTTTTCCCGTATGTCCATGTAAGTCAATGGGAAAATGGATTTTTGTGGATTTATTTCAAACACCCGAGATCTCGCAACTTTAATCCTTTGTATTTTACCGAAAACAAAATAAATATGAAAAATAAAGATAGTGTAGTGTTTGTATGAGTGTAAGTGTACTTTGTGTAATATTTGTTTTGTGATTCGTGGATGTTGTTTTTGTCGGTATATGTTTACTACTGGGTCTGAGGTGGCGGTAGAAAGTTGAGCGTTAGGTGTATTTTGAGTCGCGGTAAATAAACTCTAAATACCGGAGTGCGTAAGAAACCAGCGTTAGGAGCCTCTACTCCAAATCTAGGCCATAGAATATTCAATGTGTTTAACCCCCACAAAGTCAGTTATAAATAAGTTTGCATATGAGGGGGCAGAGCTGGCCGCAGCTGAAATGGCCGCATAATTCCAGAGCTCTAAGCCGCTGGTCTCATATTGTAAGTATGTCAAAATAAGCTTCTATTAACTATTCGAAATGCCGAAGATCGCCGGGGCAGGCTAATGAGGTTTTATATTCCTGTTTGTGGACGCACTTTATCCTAGACTGGCAACCGCAGTGCTGCTTATCCACCATCTTCCTTCCATCCTTCTCGGGGGATAGAAGAGATTACCTTCTCCACGCTGACATGTGGAAGTGTTCCAGTCTCCTGATTTTGCTGCTTCTATACTTCTGACCCCCAGCTGCTCTTTTTCTGCATGGTGAGGATTGCCTTTCCCGGTTGCAGCACTGACAGGCCTGTAGATCCTAAGGCCTCATGGAACTAACAAGGGGTAAGCTGTATAGGTTGCTGGGCTGCTCTAATTGTAGCAGAAAGGGAGAATGTTCAACCTTATCTCTCTTTCCCTTATATTTTTAGGGAGAGATTAACGCTGCCTTATAAACAGAACTATGGCCTTTTAAAAATAATAATTGTGGGGGGCGGAGCCTGGAGCCGAAAGCAGATGGAGTCGTAATCTAGGAGCTCCGTGTAATACTGTCCAAGTGTGAACTTCTAAGGGGCAAGAAAGGTCGCAAACCGGACTGAAAAGGACAGTGAGTGCGAGGTGACCATAGATCATGCACGTTACAAGCTGTGCCGGATAACCCACAAGCGCACTAAGTAATTATGCAGCGGAGGCTGTGAGGAGCTGGTCGCCATCTTGGCCACGAGGGAACGGAGCCTGTGGGACATACAGATTAAGGCAGATGAAGGGTAAATGAATACACCAAACCAGACATAAAGATATGGTCTGACACACAAGCAAACAGTAATAGACTTCCTAGGTCAAGATTCTTGGTGATAAAATGTTAAAAGGATAATGAAAACGGGTTAAAAGAAACAACAATCTGGGGCAAATACTATAGAAGGACATACACTACAAAAAAAGCTACACACCTTACAACTCTAAATGGGTCCCTATATATGAAAGATGCCCTAGTGTCACAAGCAGAAAACCCATAACATAAGCACATAAGAATCTAAATAAACAGCGTACAGACAGCGATATGTTTGGCTGGAAGCTGTACTTTATTAGCAAAACTTATAATATCGACACTACTATGCAATTATAAAAGGATATCTTGAAATCTGTCTGTAAAAACATATATGTAAACAAGAGACTTTCAAAAGCTGCATGACTGTATCTAGAATGTTATGCGCAGCTTCATTGCAATAGAGCTATTAATTATATCTGGTAAGATAAAAGACTGTAACTCTGGCTGACATTTATGTATGCCTTTACTACTCTGGAGGCTAAGCTATATATTAGACCCTAAAGTGTAAAGATATTTGACCACAGAGCCCCTAGTAACCAGGGATATTTGACAGTGATTATATCTTAACAAGCACAATATTCACAACTGTTTTGCAACCTAAAGGCACTCAAAGAAAAAGTAAATATAACCAATACGCAGGTTCCTTGTTGTTACTATAGCCAAAAACGGTCATATACAAGACTAAGGAAAACATACTACTCTGTTGATTAATATTTTAAAGCCACTATGTCGGCCAGGAAGCAAAATAAAGCATCTCTGGGGCCCAAAACACCGGCAGCTAACCTGTTTTTTAAACCTGTCAAAGGAGATAAACTTTCAGAAACTGCTAACCACATTGCAGAGGAAGACATGGACTCTGAAGCTGATTCACAACTTAATGACGATGACTCGATTCCTACCACAAGAGCTGACCTCAAAGCCTTAGTGTCCAAACAAGACCTCAGTAAGAACTTCGACAAGCTCTGGGAAAAATTTGATGCATTCCAGAATACTGTTACCAACAGTTTAGCAGAAATAAAACAAGACATCACAGAATTGGGAACTAGAGTAGCCACCCTAGAGGAATCTGAGACCACTATTACAGATGATTTGACAATGGTGCAGCATAATCTATCTGCTCAACAGCAAGAAATGAAGGATATGCAAGACAAATTAGAAGATCTTGAAAATAGAAGCCGCAGATGCAATCTAAGGTTGAAAGGGATCCCAGAATCTGTATTGGCAGATGAATTGCCCATCTATCTCCATCAGCTCTTCCAGGCAATCACTGGTGAGGTTGAAGACGGGAAGTTTCAGCTAGAAAGAGCCCACAAAGCGTTACGGGCCAAGCCAAAAGAAGATGCTCCACCGAGAGATGTGGTTATTAAATTTTACAGATTCCCAGAAAATGAAGCAATACTTGCAGCTGCAAGAAAAAACCCTACTTTTAAGTTTCAAGGGACAGTAATCCAATTCTTTCAAGACCTATGTGTCAAAACTTTACAGAGAAGAAGCCAATTAAAACCGCTTACTACACTCTTGAGGAAACACCAAATATTATACCGCTGGGGATTCCCCTTCAGCTTGTATATCTTACACAATGGCAGAACTCTAAACCTTAAAGAGCCGACAGAGATTCCAGCGATCTGCACCAAGCTCCAATTGGAAACTCCGGAATTACCACAGATGCAAAATGTGGAAGAATCATCGCAACAACCCTCTGGATCAAGCCATCCACAAAGACAAAGATGGACAAGAGTGACAAAAAGGAAGGCCAAGTCTTGAAGCTCCCTTTATACAATCTCATTCAGGATTCGCTACATATGTCCCACACTTGGAGAGTGTGGAGTGGTGAGATAATACCTTTTTTCCTTTGCTACATCATTTTCAACCAGGTAACAGATTCGTACTGATATGTAGGAAAGAACATATACTTTTAAGACTCCTCACTAAAATAGGTTCTTAGAAAGGGACTTAACAGAGGGGAACTGTGTTTTACCTAATATGCCTCTTGGCATAAATAGTGGAGGGTAAGGAATGATTGGATTAGGTTAAGTAAGAATCCACTCAGAAAAGCATAATAAAAGGACTTTTCTTTGCTTAATATTTACTAACTGGCAGTAGAGGCCCAATATACCCAAGGACTGTTGTTTTCATCAAAGGGGGGGGGGGGAGGGGGGTTCTTTCTGTCGCTCTTAGTTTTACAACATCTGTTAAATGTATTACTGTTTGAAGACAGACTTGTCTTTGTTTTTACACTTGTTTATATTTTATGTTATTGTTTCGCTTGTACTAGGGATTGGCTCCAAAAAAGAAGCAAACTTAAGCAGCTCTTATGGCTGGAGGTGTGGCACATGAAGCCGGGCCCGGGGGGGGAGCCCCTCACTCAGGTATGTAGACAATGACTGGGGACATAAGACTTATTTCACACAATACAAGAGGCCTTAACTCAGATATTAAACGTAGAACGGCCTTAAGCCAATACGCTAGACTAAAGGCCAACATTATTTTTTTTACAGGAAACCCACTTCACTAAAGAAATAGTACCGAAATATTGGTCACGATGCTATACTCAACATTATCATTCTACTACAGATAAGAAAAAAAGGGGAGTATCAATCTTGATACATCAATCTCTAGGGTTTGTAGTGGAACAGACTATCAAAGATCCAGAAGGAAGGTTTCTGGTATTACGGGGACGACTGCGAGATAAACAAATAGACCTGTGTAACATATATGCACCAAATGAAACACGAACCTCCTTTTTTGCCCATATCGCTTATATACTAACTCAATGGTCACAGGCTAGGATATTGCTAGGAGGTGATTTTAATATCTCAATGTACGCTCATCAAAACACGAAAGATTCAAAGCTGACTCAGAAACAGTTGAGACACAACTCCTTAGTTAAAAAAATAAAAGAGATCCTCTTATCCCATAACTTGATAGACTCCTGGGACACTTTGTACGGTAAAACAGCAGATTACACTTACTACTCTCACGCACATAGGTCTTGCTCCAAGTTAGACTACATCTACCTGAGCCAGATCTGGATCCCGGATTTAGTGACTTCTATATTACACGCATGCTCGTGGTCAGACCACTCTATAGTACAGGTAAATATTAAAGAAACATTTCACACTAGCCCGACACGTTCCTGGACTTATGATCCTTTTGTATTACAGAATCCAGGCATACATAGCTCTATGACTCAAGCATTAACGGAGTACTGGGAATTAAACACAGGTACCACCTCTAACCCGATTAGGGCTTGGGCAGCACACAAACCATTTATTAGAGGTCTACTTATTAAAGAAAAATCTATTCTTAATAAGGCCAACAGACACTTAGTCGACTCACTCCAAACCCAGATAGACAACCTCACTACACTCCATCAACAAAATCTATCGACAGAAGTATTTCTAGAACTCCAAACTAAAAGATCAGAATTAGCAACTATTATGAACAAAGCGTCTCTAAAAGCAGCTCATAGACTAAGATCACAATACTTCTTATACTCCAACAAACCAGATAAATACCTGGCGCATAAGCTCAGGGAGAAAACAAAATCTTTTACAATACCGTATCTACAACAAACAGATGGTACATGCACCTCAAACCCCCAAGAGATTGCGAATAGTTTCGTGCAATATTATGCACACCTCTACGATGGGGGAAAAAATAGCACACAATGATCACACAAAAAGTCTGTTACGGGGCGTGTCTCTGGGCAGCACCTTGAATGGTCGCAATATTGGCTGCTCTAGATAGATCACTGATAACCTGCCTATTATCGGTGTATAGCAAGATCATCTAAGCTACAACATTAAGCATTTGGAGTCAACTACTCACACTGAACCTAATGATATGTTTATTGTTGAAATTCTACTTCAGTCAGCCGATCCGGAGAGATGAGGCCTAGGGCAGACTCCTTAGTGTGAGGCACTCAACACCCCCCCCCCCCCCCCCCGGTATCTTGTCAGCCGGGTATACAGTGCGTAGACACTGAAAAACTATTACATCTCTAAGCCTTATTCTGCAAATACAACCTCAGACCATCAGAATGGAGTGTGAATTTGCTTTACTACTGGAGAAGATTTGTACTATTTTATCATCATACTTTTTGCGACTTGAGAGGCAAATGGCGGCAGCATGGAAGTTTGAAAATGGTGGAGAACTGCCTGTAGAGGACTTTAATCTAGCTGATGGGGATCCAACACAGGATCACTTACCCATAGAGCAAACGGAGACCCTACCGCCATCTATTGTGCAATCTGGTGAAGATACCTTCGGAGACCACAGGCTGCCCTGTGCCGACATAGCACCGGGCGTGACGCCCTCGCAAGACCCCATTCTGGCCTGTACTATGGGGGCAGTAGGTCCGATCCTTCCCGAACACTTAATACAAAGAAGCCCAGTGAGAAATGGCTCTATGCTCACCGCCACTCGTGGAAACACACAGCCGCAACCCGCTGTCATCTATCTACCAGGCAACAGCCAGTTCTTTTCGAGAAGCGGGGCTGAAGACACCACCAGCACTACGCTAATCGGTGCTTCCACAGGAGTGCGAGTGCTGCACCAAAGAGAAATCCTCGGTATGCCATTCGGCGCATTCAGGATGATACTCAGAGCGGAGACGACTACTGGAGAAGGAGAAAGACTTTGTGCCGCTGGATCTCGCATGGCTATTACCTCTCTCCTTCTGTTAGCCGCATGGTCCATAATTAAGTGCCGTGCATTGTGGAGACCATTCAGGGAACTTCTACTAACCTTTCCTGATATCAAAAGGGGAATAGGAGGAACTCCTGCAGACACGCTATTGGGCCTATAGGCAATAGCTCATATATCCATTTGTGACTCCAACCCCATGTTAAGTGCCCTATTTGCAATTAAGCCATATATATCACATGCCGCTGTATATGTTTTCCCTTTCACTAGCTTAACAACGGCTGGGACATGACTTACTTTATTCGATATAAAACTAGTTAATAGAGTCTGCTTTATTAATTTCGTTATGGGACTCAGAGTGCTAAAAGTTTGTATGGATCTATACGATACATATACCTACTGTTTACTGTCTCAGCCTCATTTGTTTTACAGTATGTTTGCTACTTAGATAGGAGCCTAAAGTCTAGGCAACCACTCTAGCTGTGCGTACACATCATATGCGGCTCAGACTGTCATTTTAACTTAGCACAAAGTTACAGTTGATTTTTCAGTTTATATATACATATGCTACGCTGGTCTATCTAGTTATGAGCTTGTGGTCACACCTCGATCTGGAGACCAGTTCGTTTCCCTTGTTAACTATGGTCTTACTTTAATTTTTAACTAACATGTTAGACATTTACTTAACAGACAGTGGCAGTGCACCCCTTGACTACTCTACCTACATCTTTCCCCTAATATGTATACCTTGCGATTGCGGCTGAGCAGTATAAGAACCCCTAGCCAACACCTAGTAGTTCAATATAACTCTACAGGTCTCCAGTTTAAATTCTATACTTTGCGCCATGCCTCCATAACCTGGGTACATTTGTTGTCATATCTATCCATTGTCTAATGAACTTCTCGTTGCAGCCAGTTATTCAGTTATTTTTTACAAATCTTTTATTAAGAGTTGCACGGCTAACTACATCTACTTCTCAGTACTTGTATGTCATATTTACAGTCCATTGCAGGTTAATACTAAGGGTCTAAATACAGCCCTTTATGTTTGATATTTGGTTCATATCCCCTATATGTCTCCCCCACAAGTTTGTTTAAATATTACTCTTATAAGAGAGCTCATTACTTTATTTCTGTGGTATATCCTTTTTTCTCTGGGGATTTTCTGTTAATACATTTTAATCAGCTCTAGGGGTTAACAACTACAAGCTGTGTATTATCCTTAAAAAGTTAAAAACAGAGATTCATCATTTGGGATCCAAAAGTGGTCCCTCACGGCTTTTGATTGAATTCCTAACGTTATATTTTTTCTATGACCATGAGAGGTCCAAGAGTGGCCTCATAGGCTAATCTGAAGGCTGATAATAGAAACGGGCAAAAAAAAAACTATGTCCTCTAATTTTGCAATTGTCCCATATCTATGCTATGTTTTTTCTTGGTTTGTTTCCTTTTTCTTGGACATATATATATGACGTATCTGTATAACCTGAACTGATATCTCTGCTTTGTATGCCCTATATTGAATCTCAATAAAAATTTATAAAAAAAAGTCTGTTACACAAATTTCTAGACACTGCTGCACTCAAACGCATTAATGAAAATATTAAGGATGAAATGAATGCGAAGGTGTCGACCAGGAAGGTACTCATGGCCATTAAGGAATTAAAACCAGGTAAAGCAGCAGGCCCTGACGGGTTTCCGGGAGAGTACTATCAGCTTTTCAAAACAACCCTAATCCCGCATGTAGTGACATTTTGTAATGACATCCTACATGGCAAAGAAATCCCAAAAGAAATTTTACAGGCCAAAATAGTGGTAATCCCTAAACCGGGTAAAAATCCAAAACTGTGCCAAAGTTACCGGCCCATATCCCTAATCAATGAAGACATAAAAATCTTCACAAAAATTTTAGCAAACAGTCTTAAAACACACTTACCTGATCTGGTTCACCCGGACCAAATGGGGTTTATTATGGACAGAGAGGCCCCAGACAATAAAGGTGCATGATCTCCCTGGTGGACTACCTTAACAGAACACAAATGCCTTCTCTGATCCTATCTTTGGATGCGGAGAAGGCGTTCGACAGGATAGACTGGGACTTCATGTTTGAAGTACTAGACAGAATGGGGTTTCGCGGCCCATTTATTCAAGCGATTAGGAGCATATATTCCCACCCTAAAGCACACATTAGAGCAGCAGGCTATCCATCTCAACTTATTAACATTCGAAATGGCACAAGGCAGGGCTGCCCCCTGTCGCCACTGCTATTTGCATTGTGTATAGAGCCACTAGCAGCGACAATTCGTCAGTCCCCAGATGTCCACGGGGTCAGGGTGGGAGGGGAGGAATTTAAAATATCTCTGTTTGCAGATGATGTCCTTCTTACCCTGACTAAACCGTTGACGTCTCTGACGCACTTATATCGAATACTACAAGACTATTCTGATATCTCAGGATATAAGATCAATTTAGATAAGAGTGAAGCTCTACCAATAGCACTCCCAAATCCTACAAAAAAACTTATTGACATCAATTTTACATTTAAATGGGTAAAGGAGGCACTTAAGTATTTAGGAATTAGAATCTCAAGTGACACTACAGAATTGTATAAATTAAACTACGTCCCCCTATATAAGACTATTAGAAAAGAGATAAACACTTGGAGGGCTGGCGGCTTCTCATGGTACGGCCGATTATCGGCCATTAAGATGAACACTCTCCCTCGGTTATTATATCTATTTAGGGCCCTGCCAATAAAAATTCCTCTAATGGAACTCAAAAAACTACAATCGCACCTAATTAAATTTATAAGAGGTAACAAGAAGGCAAGAATACCATCTCAAATACTAATACAACACAAGCAACTAGGTGGAGTAGGGGTTCCAAACTTATTAAATTATTACCAGGCAGCAAGACTGGCGCAGACCACTCTGATGGGTAAAAGACCAAATGAGCTGGTGTGGGTGCGAATAGAGACTCTGATGGCTGGCTATAAATATCCGGATGATATATTGTGGGAACAACCAGGACAAATTTCTAAAATGACACAAGCCTCGAAGCTGACAGGAGAGATGATGGCGATGTGAAATACGCTATCGACGACCTTACAGATATTTCCGACAGATTCTCTAATAAGACCACTCAAAAAACTTATTGGACAAGACTTTCGCGGACAGATTGGGAAGTGGGAAAATAAGGGGCTCTACAGGGTGGCCGACTTCTTACACAAAGGTAGTATCGCCACATTCCAACTGATACAGGAAAAGATATTGCCATAAAAACTACATTGTTTTTTGTATCTACAGATAGCATCAACAATTACAAAATTCATATCACAAAATCGTAGACAGAATCTAACAACATTAGAAAGATACTCTAGCTCCAGTATTAGACACCAAAAAATTATTTCCCACATATATATAACGATACAGTCGACTAAAAACACTTCTAAAACATCTCTAATGGAGAAATGGGAAAGAGACACGAATATGATACAGTCAAGGGAGGAATGGAGGAATGGGAGACAATATTCCAAACAGCAGGGAAGGGCCTTATAAGCGCAGACTTCAAAGAAAACTGTATCAAAACCACCTTCCGGTGGTACCTCACCCCAACAATCACATCACATTACACCCAAAAAGGCAACAACTACTGCTACAGAGGTTGTGTAGAGACAGGAACTTATAAACACATGTGGTGGGATTGCCCAACAGGTACAGCAGATATGGATAAGATTGTCTAGGCTGATAAGCGAGGTATTGTCTGAAAGCATAAACCTGACCATGTCCCAAGCACTGTTAATTGAACGGGTCAAACCATTTAATAAGGCTATAAATACATTTATACGCACTCTATGCACAGCTACTAGAATAAGTGTGGCCAGATACTGGAAAACAGGGATTCCTGCTTGGGGGGAGGTAATGGAAAAGATTAAAACCACATACAAAATGTCTGAGTCGGCATCTTTCATACAGTCCAATCACGATCAATTTCTGAAAATATGGGAATATTGGATTCTGAAGGGATACTGAACCCATGCACATACTAAAACATGAGACCCAAACAAAGCATTCACAGACAGGGAACAATATTCATAAGGAGACGTGAGGCGCTGACTGTGTGGACTGACCAATGGATGGCTTGGGGGGGGGGCCCTCCTCGGATCCACAGCAGGCAAACCAATGAGACAGGCAAGTTGATGTTCAAGTTTTATTTTATTGTTCAAAAAAAATATTTTTTTTTAGGTTTTTTCTTTGTTTTTTTTTTCCTTTTTCTTTTGTTTGTTTATTATTATAAGATAAAATAGTTAAAAGTTACAGAGGAAGTCTGGACTATAAGAGATCTTCTTCTGCAATGCTGCTCACTCCTCTTTCTTATTGAAAAACATACTCAAATTGAAGACAATAAGGACATCCAAAGAAAGTGTACATGGAGATGGAGATCTCTAAATGTAGGAGGGGAGGGGAGAGGGATCTTCTTGAAATATATATTATGTGATATATTCTTCTATACGTTCTGCAATAAAAATTATTTCAACTAAAAATGATAATTGTGAACTAGGTAAAATGCTGGCATAAGGATAGAAAATAGTGTCTTAGTAAACAGAGTAAATTCAGCAGAGGGGGCAGCTACTAGATATCAGCAAAGGGCTACAGGGGAAAAGTATGTCTGTTTGTAATAGTGTTAGATGTTGCAGGGGGTATGTACAAAAATTGGAGGATTGGAGAAATTACTAGTATCTAAAGTTTAACACTGCAAAGTGCAAAATTATGCCTTAAAGGGACAGTAAACCTAAAAAATAATGTTATATAATTCTGCACATAGTGCAGAATTATATAACATTATATTAGTGCTATCGTTATAAAACCTTAGATTTCCTTTGAATTTTTTTAAAATATGTCAGTTTTTCAGACCCACTCTCTGTACTCTTCTGAGCGGGTCTGTTTTTATTACACAGCGCATCGGGCCAGCTGTATAGTCACAGCCCGGCCCGACCGCGCCATAACACTAAGTGCAGCTCGCTCCTGCTGTTAGACAGAGCAGGAGCGAGCTGCACTTAGTGTTATGGCGCGGTCGGGCCGGGCTGTGACTATACAGCTGGCCCGATCATGTCCGTTTGCACAATATTAAATTGACCCCTTAGAACTAACAGAAAACTTATCTAAGTTAGAACACAAGCCTTAACATAATCCCCACAACCATCAATTATTGGAGAAAATTCAAGCTGCATGTAACGCCCTCAAAGATTTGTTAGCATCCAAATACCACATGACCTCACTAAAATTAAACAAAGATTTCACTTTGAAGGTAATGGAGTGGGCAAATTATTTTCAAGAACATTTAAATACTTAAAGGGACACTCAAGTCAAAATTAAACTTTCATTATTCAGATAGAGCATGCAATTTTAAACAACTTTCCAATTTACTTCCATTAAAAAAGTACAGTCTTTTTATATTTAAACTTTTTGAATCACCAGCTCCTACTGAGCATGTGCAAGAAGTCACAGATTAAGTATATATCCCCACACTCTTTTTTGTTTTCCTATGTCATCACTCACTCTTAGTTTACACTGCCTTATATCAGACTTACTTCCCTTCTCCCTTACCTTCTGTGTCCATTTCCTCTCATTTAGATTGTCACATGGTACAGGGGCAGTGGAAATAGACTTAACTTTTAAAATTGTCAGAAAAAAAAAAATCTACTATTCATTTGAAGTTCAGACTTAGGCCCCTATTTAACAAAGGTCTGTCGGACCTGATCCGACAGCGCGGATCAGGTCTGACAGACCTCGCTGAATGCGGAGAGCAATACGCTCTTCATATTCAGCATTGCACCAGCAGCTCTTGTGAACTGCTGGTGCAACGCCGCCCCCTGCAGATTTGCGGCTAATCGGCCGCCAGCAGGGGGGTGTCAATCAACCCGATCGTACTCGATCGGGTTGAGTTGTGGCGATGTCTGTCCGCCTGCTCCGGAGCTTGATAGTCTTGTTATCGTGCATTTGCTGATTATGCAAATCTACTGTGTTGACTGGTCCTTTAGGAAATTAAAAACGTTTATAAATGAACTTCAGACACCATCCTTAGGTAAAAAAAACATACTACACCAGAAATAGTCTCCCAGTTTGAGGAATATTACACCAAATTATATAATATTGCAGAATATGAAAATCTTAAGAATTCCTCTATAGATTCCCGCAAATATATAAAACATTTTCCCATTCCTTCACTAACTGACAAGCAGAAATTATTGCTGTAATTAAAGATCTTACCTCAGGAAAAAGCACCGGCCTAGATGGCTTCACAGTTAAAAGGTACACTAGATTTTTCTTTGCATAAATGTTTTGCAGATGATCCATTTATATAGCCCATCTGGTAGTGTTTTTGTAAAAATGTATAGTACTGCTTATTTTTTAGTAACATTGTACTGATTTTCAGACTCCTAACCAAGCCACAAAAGTGTGTATACATGCATTTACAGACTCCTGCTGGCTCCTGTCTTTGATATCTGCCTTTCATATGCAGGAAATAGGGAAAGGGGGGAGTGTCTGCTCTTCTTGTATTCCCAGCCACTTTCACTGGATGTCCCAGCCAAACCTCATTAACAGTGCTAAACTGGGAGCGTCTACGTAAGATTTTAAAAGGTTTTATACTGGATTTTTAGATCAGCACCTGTGCATATTCTTCTTTATATTAGTGTATATTATATGAAAATTGTTGTATACTGTCCCTTTAAGGATTACCAAACCTATGCCCCTAACTTAATTACACATTTACATACTATATTTAATACTGTGGGATGTCAACACCCTTTTCCACCTAGCACGCTGGTAAAATGCCGGATACACCTAACTTTCAGCCAATTTACCTCATAAACGCAGACATAAAAATATATGCCAAGATCCTTGCAACTCAGGGCGCGCTAACAGTTGCATGCATGCAATATCAGGTATATCATGGCTGCTTGCGTGCATCGGAAGTAGCGTTGAGCAGAATTGAATTTAACGTGTGCCGGTTGGCATGACTTCAGAGCTCTGGTTAACATTTAAAAGTACTGTTACATTTATAATAGCACTATTTAATAACAATTGTTTTTTTTTTAAAAAATTGCATAAAAAAAGTTATAAGGGCTCAAACATATAAGGTCTCAGGTGATAGAAGAAAAAAAAAAAAGGCTGCAAAGGGCTTTAACATAAAGATATGTGCATTTAGATCCTTTGTTAAGATCCGGAAGCAGAAGTATGTGCTATTCAGCTCTTTTCGGAGCCGGAATGATTCTTGTGCAAGATCAACACGTTAAGAACTGTGCAAATACAGATTTTAACATAGTGATCATACTCAAGAATCAATCCGGCTCCAAAAAGAGCCAAATAGCACATACTTCTGCTTTTGGATCCTAATGAAGGATCTGAATGAACCTAATAGACATACTTACATATGCATGTCTAAATATGTATATGTATGTATCACTTGGCTTGAGAAAGGGCACAGCCCGAAACGTCGCCTATGTTTTCTGCTTGAAAATAAAACACTGAAAAGATAAATTGGAGTGCTGCAGCTTTTTCCTTTATGTATATATATATATATATGCGTGTGTGTGTCTACAGATGTAATTATGTGTATATATGTATTTACAGACATATAAAAATATAAATATATATATATATATATATATATATATATATATATATATATATATATACAGGTGGCCCTCGTTTTACAAAGGTTCAATTTACACCGTTTCAGAATAACAACCTTTTTTTCCAGTCATGTGACTGCTATTAAAAAGCATTGAGAAGCAGTGCATTTAATAAAATAGCCAGTAGGTGAGCTGTCCGCTTGTGTTGCAGCAAAGTCAAGCAAGCTAAAATGAATCAGTTTAACCAGACCTGAGCTATCGAGCAGATTTCAAAGGAACAAGATCTTCCTGTCTATAAATCAGTCCATATTGGAATGCATAGAAAGAACTGTTTGCAGAAAAATGCAAGTGAAGTCTGTGTTGTGTGATTATTTTATTAGTTTTATAATGCTGTTTAGCAAATCTTTTTGTTCATTTAACTTAGTTTAATTATATATTCTGTGTTGTGTGATTATTTTATTAGGTTTATAATGCTGTTTAGCATTTAAAGTCTTCATTTCAAAGCTTTAAAAATAATGTATTAGGTGTTACTTATGACAATTTTGAGAGGGGCCTGGAACCTAACTCCCTCACTTCCCATTGACTTACATTATAAACTCGGTTTCAATTTACAACGGTTTCGATTTACAACCATTCCTTCTGGAACCTAACCCCGGCGTAAACTTATATATATATATATATATATATATATGTTAAGGCAAGGAAGGGGTGGTCTAGCGCAAAGCACAGTGAAAAACAAACCACTAATAGAGGATACAATGGTATGACCAATAACACATACAAAGTATAATAAAATAAATGTGAATTGAGAGCCCCAAAAAACACAATGTAGAGCAAGCTATAGCTCTATGGATGTTATGGTATACAATAAATGAGGCGTGTGAAATGGAAAAAAAAACTCAGTTAAATGATTGGGACAAAACTCCATAAGTGTAGAATTTAGCAGCATATACAAAATGTTATACATGTCCGCCGCACATCTGGTGCTGGCGGTGTCAGTAGAAGGCTGAAAGAAGCCCCAATTATGGAGAACACACAGTCCTGTGAAGTTAGGAGGTGTTGTAAGTGGGGATAGTATAGGCACAAACAGATCCCAAATGTCCTCCCCCTGAAGGTAGCTCCTACTTACTAGAAGTAACCTCAATCGTATGAGGTAAGTAGAAGCCCAGAGTGTAATATTGGTGTCCGCATAGGAGTCGGTATCAAAAGATTGAACCTCCGTGTGTAGAAGGATACAGGAGCCGGGTCCAGGTTTTCTATGCTGAGAGTCTTGTTCTCAGAACGGTGCCAACTTCTCACTCGACCAAATAGGGAAAGAGAAAACAACAAAAAAATGCACTTATAGGGCTTTAGTGTTTATTGAACAAGATAATCGTAAAAACGGAGATCCTTACATCAGTAAACCTCAATCATATGAGGTAAGAAAACAGCTTGAAGTCACAAATTTCATCTACGAGTAGCAAAGCAGAAACGGGATGCCCACCACGAACCTTACGCATTTCGAAGATCAGTATCTTCTTCATCAGAGGAAATGTGGAGGGGCATCTCGTGCAGCTTAAAATACTGCTTTGCGTGATTAGTGGGCTCCTGGGTTCTGCCTGCAATTGGAGAGCGTCACAAGGTACATCATAGAGGCTGCTGTCTATTGGGTACACCTCTCACGCTACTAACCAATGGTGAACTGTCGATGCTGGGGGAAGCGAATGTATATATGACACACCCCCAGGCGGATAAGTTCAGAATGGAATGCCTAATGTGACGGATAAAACATAGCATTGAAAAGGTATATAAATACCTAAATACAGGATCAGTATAATAAAAAGAAAAAGTGTATAAATAAATTAACCGACAACCAAACATTAATACTACAATCTATATACACAATTTATAAAATGCTCGCAAGTCGTTATTAAAATTGTTGCATTTTTAAAAATATTATTTTTAAAAACTATTTTATGTATTCACAATATGAAACTTCTATAAAGAATCAGATCCAAGTCTACAAGGGTTTAACCTAATAAAATACCTAAACTGATATGTATATAAATGCAAATGTTTAAATTGCCGATATATCAGTACTATTTGTGTTTTGTAGAAAATGATATAGTTTGAATAGCTAAGGTTGTTTGGCTAAAAGCAGAGGTTCATATTAAAAATACACCTCGTATTGTGCAATAGATATGCAATTAAAATGTGTTGGCTCCTTTCTGCAAAATAAATGTGTGTTCAAGGAACGTTCCTATATCTCCATATGATGTTCAGTATGGTTATAATAGAATTCATGGAGGAACGATTAAGGAAATAAGTAAAAATGGGCTAAGGAGGTTATAGGAACGCTACAATGTCAATGTCTTTGTTTAGGCCATGAGGGGTAAGAGTGTTGAAGTAGTGTATCTAGAATGTTTCCCTTTGTCGAAGTTTAATTAGTCTGTCTCCTCCTTGTTTAAGAGGAGGAATATACTCTAAAATTGAGCCCTTGAGACATTCTGGATCACTGTTATGTACAATACTGAAGTGTTCTGACACACTATGATCCTTGAAGGACATTTCAATATTTGAGATGTGTTCCGCTAGCCTCTTTTGATAGGGGCATTGTGTGCGTCCTATATACTGCAAATCACAATTGCATTTCAGAATGTAGACTACAAAAGTGGTTTTGCAGTTGGTCAAATGTTTTAATGTACATGTTTTATTATTGGCAGTAGATAAGATTTTTGTGGATTTATTACCTCTGTAAGCATGTATAGAGCTTGAGCAGTTGCTCCTATTATGTAAAGAAAACTACAGTATTTCTCTCTAGCCAGTTCCCTGGATTTTCTTTGCTCTAAATTTACTGGGTGCAAGTATATTTTTTATATTTTTATTTTTCCTGAAGGTTACAGCTGGTTTGTCCCCTATAGTATTCTGTAGAAGCTTGTCTTGTTTAAGGACAGGCCAGTGTTTTTGTAAAAATGTTTTGATATCTGGAGGTGCCTCATTATAGGTGGTAATAAGGCCTAACTTGTATTTGGAGTGAGTTGTATGTTGGACTTACCCTACTTGATTGGGATTGGATTTTGTCAATAATGAGTCTCTATCTAAACCCCTGGCCCTTTTTTTTGGATATATTTTATAATATATTTTATTTATTGTGTACACAACTGCACAGAAAGATCATACAGATATCAAATACATTATGCTCAGTACTCACATGTGTAGATACTTAAGGGGAATTTACCCCTTGGTTAGTTGAATAAACGTTCCATGTCAGAAGGGAGACAAAATGGGGTGGGAGTAGGGGAGGGCTAGGAATACGTAAGTACTATCGTATTAGGAGGTTACGGTATAGGTTTGTAACAAGAATAAATTTAACAAGAATGGGTTAGGGTGGGAGGGGGGAGAGAGTCGGACAAGAGGCGAGGAAAGCCTCTTTATGTTTCCAGATTAGGAAGCCAGAGTGTGTTAAACGAGGCTTTCCAGTCGGCCCAAATCATTTCAAACAGGTCAGATTTTTCAAGAGAGTAAAACACATTTTTCTCCATGGAGTAGATATATGCCATTATTGTAACTACTTCTGGCCAGGAGGGGGGGTGTATTTCTTTTCCAAGCTCTAGCAATTGTAAATTTTACGGCTGAATAAAAGGTAAATACACAGGTAGCCTTGATGTCTGGGTAGTCTGCAAGAACCCAGATGGGACAGGGCCGCTTCCGGCACCTTAGGAAGGGAAATCCCCAGTTTGGCCAGAGTGGAGAAGCACTTATTCCACAAGGGTTTGAGTTTCGGGCAGCCCCGCCATTTATGCGTCATATCTCCAATGAGGTCACAGTTTCTCCAGCACTTAGGAGAAGCAGTAAGAAACAATTTTGGCTAGTCTAGTTGGGACATAGTACCAATGTGTGAGGAGCTTAAAATATGTCTCATACAGGGCTACACAGTGGATGGCTTTTTTAGTTAACAAAAGTGTGCGTTGCCAGGTCTGGGTAGGGATGGATAGGTTTAATTTTTGTTCCCACTTCACAATATGTGGTGCTTTATCTATAGGCGAAGCTCCTTCCATTAAACTATAGTGGATTCAGGATTGACATGGGTCTACCTAATCTTAGTCCCTGTTGCCACCTAGATTCCCACAACGTAAAGTCGTAGGCTTAAATCCCCAGCTGGAGAGTAGACTGATTACTCGAGTGTATTCAAATATCAGGAAAGGAGGTATAGGTGCGGAGGGAGTGGACCATAAATCTGAGACCATATCAAACCCTAATCGAGCCCATGCTCCTGGGTGAGAGTCGGGTAGGCCTGTCAGGAGGCCGGAGACAGCATTGATGGGGGAGGGGTGGGGGGGCTATGGATTTATAGTGTCTAATCTGATCCCAGGACGAGAGGCATTCTCTAATTACAAAATTATTATTAGATTCCTACGACAGTGTGGTGGGATCCAGATGTTGTCACGTAAGTAAACATTAAAGGGTAGAGAAGCTTGTTCTATGTCTCTCCATTTACTCTGAGAATCTTTGACTCGCCATTGAGAGATATGAGTGAGCATCGCCGCCTCATGATATCTTACTATGGATGGGGAAGCAACCCCTCCGTGAAGCCTAGGATACTGCAAGATTTTGTGAGCTATACACAGGGGTTTACCTTTCCATATGTACTTTGTACATCCACTTTGAAACTGTATGAGGATTTATTTGGGCACTCGAAGTGAAAGACACCTAAATAAGTATTTCAATTTAGGAAGAAAACTCATTTTAAGAACTGTAATGCACCCTAAGCCAGGAGACATTTTTGCATGAGGGACCTAAGTTCCGAAACTAAGGGGCAGTAATTAGCATTTATAATTTGAACATCATTAGTGAGCTTAACCCTTAGGTGTGTTATGTGGGTGTCTGACTATAAAGTTATATTTATCCTGGAAGTATTTAGATAGCTCTGCCAGAAATCCTCTAGTAAATATCTTACGCCTAGATCATGAGTTTGGCGTTAGCCTTAAAAAGCAGCGTTGAGAGGTCCCAACACTAATTTTTAACGCCCGCTGGTATTACGAGTCTGACAGGTACAGGTGTACCGCTCACTTTTCTTCCGTGACTCGAGGCTACCGCAAATCCCCTTACGTCAATTGCGTATCCTATCTTTTTAATGGGATTTGCCTAACGCTGCGGTAGACCCTCTCCTGTCCAGACTGCTACCGCATTTAAAAGTCAGTAGTTAAGAGTTTTATGGGATAACGCCGGAACATAAAGCTCTTAACCAAAGTGCTAAAAAGTACACTAACACCCATCAATTACCTATTAACCCCTAAACCGAGGCCCCCCTCACATTGCAAACACTAAAATAAAAAAATTTAACCCCTAATCTGCCGACCGGACATCGCCGCCACCTACATTATACCTATGAACCCCTAATCTGCTGCCCCTAACGTCGCCACCACCTACCTACAATTATTAACCCCTAATCTGCCGACCGGACATCGCCGCAACTTTAATAAATGTATTAACCCCTAAACCGCCGCACTCCCGCCTCACAAACATAGTAACATAGTAACATAGTAGATAAGGTTGAAAAAAGACTGAAGTCCATCGAGTTCAACCTATACAAATCTAAAATACTTACAAAAAGCTCCAGTTAAGCTTAAATAACCCCATTAAAATGTGACCCATTTAATACTAGCAATCATATCCATGAATTTTGTTTATATACAGAAATTTATCCAGACTATTTTTAAATGTATCTATGGTATTGGCATTCACTACCTCCTTTGGTAATGAGTTCCACAATTTTATTGCTCTTACAGTGAAAAAACGGTTCCGTTGCAGGAGATTAAATCGCCTTTCCTCCAACCTTAAATTATGACCTCTTGTCAGAAACAATTTTCTTGGAATAAAAAGAGCTTCTGCCATCTCTGTATATGGGCCTTGAATATATTTATATAAAGTAATCATGTCACCTCTCAAGCGCCTTTTTTCTAAAGAGAACAGACCCAGTTTGGCTAGCCTCTCCTCATAGGTTAATTTATCGAATCCCCTTATTAGCTTTGTGGCCCTTCTCTGAACTTTTTCTAGTTCTGCAATATCTTTTTTAGCAATCGGTCCCCAGAACTGCACTCCAAACTCAAGGTGAGGTCTTACCAGGGCTTTATATAATGACAGAATTATGCTTTCCTCCCTTGAATCAATGCCTCTTTTAATACATGCTAGTATCTTATTAGCCTTTGAAGCCGCTGCCCTGCATTGTGCACTCATCTTTAGCTTGTTATCTATTACTACTCCCAAATCCCTTTCCTCCTGTGTTTGGCTAAGTCTTGTCCCATTTAAAAAATATGTAGCCTGCTTATTTTTTACTTCCAAAATGTAAAACCTTACATTTTTCCGTATTAAATCTCATTTTCCATTCACTTGCCCATAGTTCTAATTTTAGCAAATCCCTTTGTAAAGAGAGTTCGTCCTGCTCTGACCTAATGACCTTACTTAACTTAGTATCATCTGCAAAAATAGAGATGTCGCTATTTAATCCTTGCTCCAAGTCATTTATAAAAATATTAAAAAGAACAGGGCCCAGTACTGATCCCTGGGGGATGCCCCCCCAATGTCGCAGACACCTACCTACATTTATTAACCCCTAATCTTCCGACCCAACGTCGCCACTACTATAATAAATTTATTAACCCCTAAACCTAAGTCTAAACCTAACCCTAACCCCCTTAACTTAAATATAATTTAAATTAAAGGAAATTAATTTAACATAATTAAATAAATTCATCCTATTTAAAACGAAATACTTACCGATAAAATAAACCCTAAGCTAGCTACAATATAAATAATAGTTACATTTGTAGCTAGCTTAGGATTTATATTTATTTTACAGGCAACTTTGTATTTATTTTAACTAGGTAGAATAGTTATTAAATAGGTATTAACTATTTAATAACTACCTAGCTAAAATAAGTACAAAATTACCTGTAAAATAAATCCTAACCTAAGTTACAATTACACCTAACACTACACTATCATTAATTACAATTAAATGAAATAAACAAAATTACGAAAAAACAACAACACTAAATTACAGAAAATACAAAAAGAATTACAAGAATTTTAAACTAATTACACCTAATCTAATCCCCCTAATAAAATAAAAAAGCCCCCCAAAATAATAAAATTTCCCTACCCTATACTAAATTACAAATAGCCCTTAAAATGGCCATTTGCGGATCATTGCCCCAAAGTAATCAGCTCTTTTACCTGTAAAAAAAAAAGAATACAATACCCCCCCCAACATTACAATCCACACACCCCTACTCTAAAACCCACCCAATCCCCCCTTAAAAAAGAACCTAACACTAACCTCCTGAAGATCACCCTACCTTGAGCCGTCTTCACCCAGCTGGGCACAAGTGGTCCTCCAGAGAATCCGAAGTCTTCATCCGATCGGGGCAGAAGAGGTCCTCCAGATGGCAGAAGGCTTCATCCAGGCGGCATCTTCTATCTTCATTCTTCCGGAGCGGGTCCATCTTCAATCCAGCCGACGCGGAGCCATCCTCTTCAAACGAAGTCCTAACGAAAGAGAACAGTACAGTAGAGAGGAGCTCAAACTGAGAAGACTACATCCTTAGCACTCAATGGGTTAATATAGAGTAGATCGTCATGTGTGAAAAGGCACTATTATATAAAGGCAACTTAGGTAGCTGAATTAGCTAAGTGAGCAGGATGACTCTACGTTAAAATATAACTTTTATTAATTAAATAAACATTAAAATACTGGAAAATATAATGTTAAAAACACACCCAGGAGCTGAAAACTGGTCAAATGACCTAGTCAAAATAGGTTGAATGTGTGATTGTACTGATTACAAACCATCAACTAATGGTATTCTCTTACTCTAGTGTATCTTTATGTTAAGTGATTAAAACAAATCACACTGTATTGTAACTGTTAATATGTTGGTGAATAACAGAAAAGATACATTTTAATGTGGAGCATACATATACACAATTATTCAATATAGATGAAACAAAGTATACTGTCAATATACTGCTGTATAGTGAAACTGAGAAAATTGAATTCACAATGTTAACCTCTTAGTCAGCTTTATTTGTCCACCATACTTAAATAAAAATAAGACATTATGTACTGTCAAATATTACTGAATGGCGACGTTGTGCGAGTTCAGTTCACAGAATGAAGTGAGTTGACAACTTTATTAGTCACAGACCTTCAGGGGAGAGAAAATCTTGTGTACTATCTAGTACTGCTAAATAGCTGGGCTGAGTGTGTTCGACATCATTAGCAAATAATCAGCTTGTATGTAAATATGTATCTCATGCTTTCTTCTGATGTTTATTAGTATTAAAATAAACAGAGACTACTGAGTGTGCCGTCAAATATCATTAGTAATATAGATAACTATTATAGGCACAAACTACCAATGCTTATGGAATTATAATTACCCCACCAGTCAGGTCTAATACGATATACAAGTTACAGCCAGTAACAGATAGAGTTCATAATATGACCAGTGCTGGTTGTGTATATATTATATAACTCCCGGTGTAATCTATATAACTGCACCAAAGTGATAAGCGTGTTGACTTGTATCTCCGGTGAGTTACAGATAGAATTGAAATCCACAGACTAGAATGATACTGTTTCCACAATTGACATCAGCACACGCTACCGCATAGCAAAATTGCAGAAGCTGTGAGGATGCTATTCACAGCAAGGATTGTCAGTTAGCTAGTGTATACTGGCACCAATGTTCTTGCAATCTGACTCTGATTTTTCTAGTAGACATGCCTATGTAATATAGGTTGCATTTACATTTTAATGCATAGATTATCCCTTCTGTTTGGCAGTTGATATGTGAGTTTATTATATGGCTTTTATTGAAACGGTCCTGTATCTTATGTATTTTCAGCATGAAGCTACATGTTGAGCATGTCCCGCATTTAGAGGACCCATTGGTAAAAGCCGTTGGTGTTTTCTTACTCTCCAGATAACTTGGGCTGTTGAGATCTTTCAGATTTCTACTTCTCCTATATCCTGTTTGGATTTTGTGACCTAAAATCTTATTTAGGATTGGATCTGATAATAAAATATGCCAGTTTTCTTGTAAAATGTTTTTGATTTGTGAACTTGCTGGATTATATGTAGAAATAAATCTGATATGATCTTGTGCAGATTTGGACTTCTTCTGTAAAAGTTCATTTCTGTCCGTACATCTTGCTCGGTGTTCTGCTTTCTTTATTGCTCTTTTACTATAACCTCTTGCTACTAATCTTGTTGTTAGTTCTTTAGCTCTCTTGTGATAATTAGTATCTGAGGAGCAGTTTCTCCTCATTCTGAGGAATTCTCCTACTGGTAGAGCTTGTATAGTATTTGGTGCATGTACACTTGTACTATGCAGAACACTGTTTGTCGCAGTTGGTTTTCTGTGTACATCCATAGAAAGTGTTCCTTCTGCAGTTTTGCTTATCTCTAAATCCAGAAAGTTAATTATAGTTAAACTAGCATCATGAGTTAATTTGATGTTAAGCGAATTGTTGTTGAGGTTTTGGAGAAATAGATCTAATTCATTTTTAGTGCCCTCCCAAAGGAAGAACACGTCATCTATGTACCGAATCCAGAGGGGGATCTTGTCCAGAAAGTGTGCATAAGTGTCAGCAAAAACATATTTTTGCTCCCACCAGCCTAAAAATAAGTTTGCGTAGGTGGGAGCACATGCAGTGCCCATCGCAGTACCTCTTTTTTGTAGAAAAAAGCCGTTGTTAAAAGTGAAATAATTGTGTTTGAGTACAAATTGTAATAGATGTAAGACAAACTCATCATGTAACATATCGTCTGCAGATCCCATAGTTAGAAACCACTTGACTGCCTCTAATCCTAGCTCATGTTTAATGCATGTGTATAATGATTCTACATCGGCTGTAACTAACCAGGTATTAGCCGAGATGTGAATATTGTTTAAACGTATTAATACAGCAGTGGTATCTTGAACATAGGATGTAATTTGTGTCAAGTAATTTCTAAGTCTGAAGTCAATGTATTGGCTTGCTCTCTGTGAGACTATTAATTCCTGACACTATTGGACAACCTGGGGGGTGATGTTTATTTTTATGGATCTTAGGGATCAGATAAAAGGTAGCCACTGTAGGGTTTGTTACTTTGAGGAAATTATACTTCTTTGTATTAATTATGTTATCATTTTGGCTCCTTGTATCAAGTGCATGTACAGAGACAGGTATTATCCCAATTTGGAGTAGCAAGAATTATCTCGTAGCTGTTTATCCGTCTCCAATCTGTACATGTTAAGAGGCCATAGAACAATATTGCCCCCCTTATCAGAATTTCTTATGATAATGTCATGTCAGGATTGCATGTCTTTCAAGGCTTTGCGTTCATTAGATGTTAAAATTCTGATTGTTTTTTTTGTTTTCAGAGATTGAGTATTTTTTCACAAACTATATAATTGAAAACCTGTAGTTGGGAACATGAATGAAGATTTGTTTTGTATTTTGCTTCTCCAATTATCAAATGTTTACATAGTAGGTTGCATGTCAGTAGTTGTTTCACTTTCTGAGAGAAGAGTTTCTAGATTTTCCAGAGTATTTCTTTCGTCTACTGAAAGTGAATTAGAATTGCTTCCATTAGTTTGAATTTTGTTGGAATATAATCTTTTTAAAGCAATTTTTCGGAGAAATAATTGGACATCTTTAATTGTTTCAAATTTGTCCATTACAGGGGTGGGACAGAATGTCATACCTTTAGTAAGAACTTCAATGTGATCATTTGTTAAAAGTGTGTCTATTTCATCTGAGAAAATGGGCTTGGGGGTCTCTGATACGGTTTCCAACCTTTTTTGTGTGTTTTGTTGTGTGATTGGCTTTTGTTGTTTCTTTTTGGTTTGCCCCCTGCCTCTTCTGGTGTGTCTAAACTTGAAGAGGCATTTCCTCCTAAAAAATCTTTACTTTTACCCCTCGTGATTCTCATGTGACTATCTGTTATTGGGATTGATGGCTCACTATCAGATTCATGTGTCTCTGACTCTTCCCCTTCAGTGTCTGAGACATCACTCTGTACAATGATCACCTTAGAAGGTTTATTGATGTTAGTATTGAATTTCTTTTTCCATTTATAGACTTTGTTGTTAGCATAGTCTGTTTTGTCCCTAGATAGTTTTCCCTGTTTGGTTGATATTATTTTCTCCTCATATTTGTCCAGTTCCTTTTGGTATTGTTTATACATTGATTCAAATTCTTGGAGTTTTTCAAATTCTCTCTAGAATGTCATATTCAGCCTTGTCATGTTTAATTAATATCTGCATTAATTTAGCTGAGCATTCTGAGAGGGCTATCTCCCATTCTGTGTTATGTTCAGGATTTCTAAATTCAAAAGCTGGAAACAATTGGATTCTAAACCCTCTGGGGATGAGTTTGAGCTCAATATATTTTTCAGAAAAGTGGTGATTTCACCAGTTTATCTTGCTTGTACATCAACTTGTGAATTTCCTTGAGAGTTTGATTCATAGGGCAGAAATGAGGGCAGAAATGTTGCGCAACACACATTTGTTCAACACAATTTTCAGTAACACAGCACAGTACACATTTAAGAACACAATATTATTGTTTTATTTATAACATAAACCCTTCACTTAAGGTAAATCACTATTGTGTTAGGCATAGTAGGGAAATCGGTTAATTACTAATTTCTGCACACCTGAACTTATGACATTTATTCTCCATCATAAGATATAATTATCAGAATAACTATGATATTCTTAAACACTCCTGAGATTTTCGTAACATCTATAGCTGGCTGACAGTTTGAACGATGTTTTATAACATATGATCACTCGAGATCGCCTAGCAGTTATTTCTATAACCGTTGCTGCAGAGTGATAGGTGAACCCTTGATGACGACACCGGGAGGGTGTGACTTATTTCCCTTTAAGAGCCAGTAAGTGAGCGGCGCAATCACCCTTTGAAAAAGCCGTTTGGGCGAAACATGTTAGGGACGTTAGGGAATTGGTGAGGAGTCCTGGAGCTCGTGTTTTTAGATTTAGACTGGTGGGGTATTTATAATTCCATAAGCATTGGTAGTTTGTGCCTATAATAGTTATCTATATTACTAATGATATTTGACGGCACACTCAGTAGTCTCTGTTTATTTTAATACTAATAAACATCAGAAGAAAGCATGAGATACATATTTACATACAAGCTGATTATTTGCTAATGATGTCTAACACACTCAGCCCAGCTACTTAGCAGTTCTAGATAGTACACAAGATTTTCTCTCCACTGAAGTTCTGTGACTAATAAAGTTGTCAACTCACTTCATTATGTGAACTGAACTCACACAACGTCGCCATTCAGTAATATTTGACAGTACATAATGTCTTATTTTTATTTAAGTATGGTGGACAAATAAAGCTGACTAAGAGGTTAACATTGTGAATTCCATTTTCTCAGTTTCACTATACAGCAGTATATTGACAGTATACTTTGTTTCAACTATATTGAATAATTCTGTATAAGTATGCTCCACATTAAATTGTATCTTTTCTGTTATTCACCAACATATTAACAGTTACAATACGGTGTGATTTGTTTTAATCACTTAACATAAAGATACACTAGAGTAAGAGAATACCATTAGTTGATGGTTTGTAATCAGTACAATCACACATTCAACCTATTTTGACTAGGTCATTTGACCAGTTTTCAGCATTATATTTTCCAGTATTTTAATGTTTATTTAATTAATAAAAGTTATATTTTAACGTAGAGTCATACTGCTCACTTAGCTAATTCAGCTACCTAAGTTGCCTTTATATAATAGTGCCTTTTCACACATGATGATCTACTCTACAGGGAGTGCAGAATTATTAGGCAAATGAGTATTTTGACCACATCATCCTCTTTATGCATGTTGTCTTACACCAAGCTGTATAGGCTCGAAAGCCTACTACCAATTAAGCATATTAGGTGATGTGCATCTCTGTAATGAGAAGGGGTGTGGTCTAATGACATCAACACCCTATATCAGGTGTGCATAATTATTAGGCAACTTCCTTTCCTTTGGCAAAATGGGTCAAAAGAAGGACTTGACAGGCTCAGAAAAGTAAAAAATAGTGAGATATCTTGCAGAGGGATGCAGCACTCTTAAAATGGCAAAGCTTCTGAAGCGTGATCATCGAACAATCAAGCGTTCATTCAAAATAGTCAACAGGGTCGCAAGAAGCGTGTGGAAAAACCAAGGCGCAAAATAACTGCCCATGAACTGAGAAAAGTCAAGCGTGCAGCTGCCAAGATGCCACTTGCCACCAGTTTGGCCATATTTCAGAGCTGCAACATCACTGGAGTGCCCAAAAGCACAAGGTGTGCAATACTCAGAGACATGGCCAAGGTAAGAAAGGCTGAAAGACGACCACCACTGAACAAGACACACAAGCTGAAACGTCAAGACTGGGCCAAGAAATATCTCAAGACTGATTTTTCTAAGGTTTTATGGACTGATGAAATGAGAGTGAGTCTTGATGGGCCAGATGGATGGGCCCGTGGCTGGATTGGTAAAGGGCAGAGAGCTCCAGTCCGACTCAGACGCCAGCAAGGTGGAGGTGGAGTACTGGTTTGGGCTGGTATCATCAAAGATGAGCTTGTGGGGCCTTTTCGGGTTGAGGATGGAGTCAAGCTCAACTCCCAGTCCTACTGCCAGTTTCTGGAAGACACCTTCTTCAAGCAGTGGTACAGGAAGAAGTCTGCATCCTTCAAGAAAAACATGATTTTCATGCAGGACAATGCTCCATCACACGCGTCCAAGTACTCCACAGCGTGGCTGGCAAGAAAGGGTATAAAAGAAGAAAATCTAATGACATGGCCTCCTTGTTCACCTGATCTGAACCCCATTGAGAACCTGTGGTCCATCATCAAATGTGAGATTTACAAGGAGGGAAAACAGTACACCTCTCTGAACAGTGTCTGGGAGGCTGTGGTTGCTGCTGCACGCAATGTTGATGGTGAACAGATCAAAACACTGACAGAATCCATGGATGGCAGGCTTTTGAGTGTCCTTGCAAAGAAAGGTGGCTATATTGGTCACTGATTTGTTTTGTTTTTGAATGTCTGAAATGTATATTTGTGAATGTTGAGATGTTATATTGGTTTCACTGGTAAAAATAAATAATTGAAATGGGTATATATTTGTTTTTTGTTAAGTTGCCTAATAATTATGCACAGTAATAGTCACCTGCACACACAGATATCCCCCTAAAATAGCTATAACTAAAAACAAACTAAAAACTACTTCCAAAACTATTCAGCTTTGATATTGATGAGTTTTTTGGGTTCATTGAGAACATGGTTGTTGTTCAATAATAAAATTAATCCTCAAAAATACAACTTGCCTAATAATTCGGCACTCCCTGTATATTAACCCATTGAGTGCTAAGGTTGTAGTCTTCTCAGTTTGAGCTCCTCTCTACTGTACTGTTCTCACAAGTTTAATACTACATAGCACCTACTTTATCCAACATATAGATATATAGGGATTCCCTTTCAGATTGGAAACAGGGGGTTAAATATAGAGCCAATATAGAGCAAATATAGAGCCAATATATACCTATAAGGAGTGCCGTTGATACCCTTCTTGTCTTTTGAGAAACTTTGTTCTTGACCTGGTTACAGGTTTTCACATCAACAGAGCACACTTTAAATAAGTAAGATATATTAAACAGCATGTCTTCCAAATGGGAAACAGACAGAGCATCTAGGCAACAAAAAAAAGAGTAACTGATCTAAATTCTGTCTTTGAAAATCCTACAACCAATACCACTAATAATCAAGATTCTATGAATCAAACTCTCAAGGAAATTCACAAGTTGATGTACAAGCAAGATAAACTGGTGGAATCCCCACTTTTTTGAAAAATATATTGAGCTCAAACTCATCCCCAGAGGGTTAAGAATCCAATTGTTTCCAGCTTTTGAATTTAGAAATCCTGAACATAACACAGAATGGGAGATAGCCCTCTCAGAATGCTCAGCTAAATTAATGCAGATATTAATTAAACATGACAAGGCTGAATATGACATTCTAGAGAGCAAAATTCAGGAATTTAACATCAAATTAAAAGAATTTGAAAAACTCCAAGAATTTGAATCAATGTATAAACAATACCAAAAAGAACTGGACAAATATGAGGAGGAAATAAAATCAACCAAACAGGGAAAACTATCTAGGGACAAAGCAGACTATGCTAACAACAAAGTCTATAAATGGAAAAGGAAATTCAATACTAACATCAATAAACCTTCTAAGGTGATCCTTGTACAGAGTGATGTCTCAGACACTGAAGGGGAAGAGTCAGAGACACATGAATCTGATAGTGAGCCATCAATCCCAATAACAGATAGTCACATGAGAATCACGAGGGGTAAAAGAAAAGATTTTTTAGGAGGAAATGCCTCTTCAAGTTTAGACACACCAGAAGAGGCAGGGGGCAAACCAAAAAGAAATAACAAAAGCCAATCACACAACAAAACACACAAAAAAGGTTGGAAACCGTATCAGAGACCCCCAAGCCCATTTTCTCAGATGAAATAGACACACTGAGAATTATCAATCTGTCCCCGAACGTTTTAACAAATGATCACATTGAAGTTCTTACTAAAGGTATGACATTCTGTCCCACCCCTGTAATGGACAAATTTGAAACAATTAAGGATGTCCAATTATTTATCAGAAAAAACATAATTTATGCTTACCTGATAAATTCATTTCTCCTGTAGTGTAGTCAGTCCACGGGTCATCATTACTTATGGGATATTAACTCCTCCCCAACAGGAAGTGCAAGAGGATAACCCAAGCAGAGCTGCTATATAGCTCCTCCCCTCTACGTCACACCCAGTCATTCGACCGAGAACCAAACGAGAAAGGAGAAACTATAGGGTGCAGTGGTGACTGGAGTATAATTTAAAAATTTAGACCTGCCTTAAAAAACAGGGCGGGCCGTGGACTGACTACACTACAGGAGAAAGGAATTTATCAGGTAAGCATAAATTATGTTTTCTCCTGTTAAGTGTAGTCAGTCCACGGGTCATCATTACTTATGGGATACCAATACCAAAGCTAAGTACACGGATGACGGGAGGGACAGGCAGGATCTCTATACGGAAGGAACCACTGCCTGAAGAACCTTTCTCCCAAAAACAGCCTCCGAAGAAGCAAAAGTGTCAAATTTGTAAAATTTGGAAAAAGTATGAAGAGAAGACCAAGTTGCAGCCTTGCAAATCTGTTCAACAGAGGCCTCGTTCTTAAAGGCCCAAGTGGAAGCCACAGCTCTAGTAGAATGAGCTGTAATCCTTTCAGGAGGTTGCTGTCCAGCAGTCTCATAGGCTAAGCGTATTATGCTACGAAGCCAAAAGGATAGAGAGGTAGCAGATGCTTTTTGACCTCTCCTCTGTCCAGAATAAACGACAAACAGGGAAGAAGTTTGTGGAAAATCTTTAGTTGCCTGTAAATAAAATTTCAGGGCACGGACTACATCTAGATTGTGCAGAAGTCGTTCCTTCTTTGAAGAAGGGTTAGGACACAATGATGGAACAACAATCTCTTGATTGATATTCTTGTTAGTGACTACCTTAGGTAAGAACCCAGGTTTAGTACGCAGAACTACCTTATCTGAATGAAAAATCAGATACGGAGAATCACAATGTAAGGCTGATAATTCAGAGACTCTACGAGCCGAGGAAATAGCCATTAAAAACAGAACTTTCCAAGATAACAGCTTGATATCAATGGAGTGAAGGGGTTCAAACGGAACACCCTGTAAAACGTTAAGAACTAAGTTTAAGCTCCACGGCGGAGCAACAGTTTTAAACACAGGCTTAATCCTGGCCAAAGCCTGACAAAAAGCCTGAACGTCTGGAACTTCTGACAGACGCTTGTGTAAAAGGATGGACAGAGCTGAGATCTGTCCCTTTAACGAACTAGCAGATAAACCCTTTTCTAAACCTTCTTGTAGAAAAGACAATATCCTAGGAATCCTAACCTTACTCCATGAGTAACCCTTGGATTCGCACCAGTGTAAGTATTTACGCCATATCTTATGGTAAATTTTCCTGGTAACAGGTTTCCTAGCCTGTATTAAGGTACCAATTACTGGCTCCGAAAATCCACGCTTTGATAAAATTAAGCGTTCAATTTCCATGCAGTCAGCTTCAGAGAAATTAGATTTTGATGTTTGAAAGGACCCTGAATTAGAAGGTCCTGTCTCAGAGGCAGAGACCAAGGTGGACAGGATGACATGTCCACTAGATCTGCATACCAGGTCCTGCGTGGCCACGCAGGCGCTATTAGAATCACTGATGCTTTCTCCTGTTTGATCCTGGCAATCAAACGAGGAAGCATCGGGAAGGGTGGAAACACATGAGCCATCCTGAAGGTCCAAGGTGCTGTCAAGGCATCTATCAGGACCGCTCCCGGGTCCCTGGACCTGGACCCGTAACGAGGAAGCTTGGCGTTCCGGCGAGACGCCATGAGATCCATATCTGGTTTGCCCCAACGTCGAAGTATTTGGGCAAAGACCTCCGGATGAAGTTCCCACTCCCCCGGATGAAAAGTCTGGCGACTTAGGAAATCCGCCTCCCAGTTGTCCACTCCTGGGATGTGGATCGCTGACAGGTGGCAAGAGTGAGACTCTGCCCAGCGAATTATCTTTGATACTTCCATCATCGCTAAGGAACTTCTTGTCCCTCCCTGATGGTTGATGTAAGCCACAGTCGTGATGTTGTCCGACTGAAACCTGATAAACCTCAGAGTTGCTAACTGAGGCCAAGCCAGAAGGGCATTGAGAACTGCTCTCAATTCCAGAATGTTTATTGGAAGGAGACTCTCCTCTTGAGTCCATGATCCCTGAGCCTTCAGGGAATTCCAGACAGCGCCCCAACCTAGTAGGCTGGCGTCTGTAGTTACAATTGTCCAGTCTGGCCTGCTGAAGGGCATCCCCCTGGACAGATGTGGCCGAGAAATCCACCATAGAAGAGAATCTCTGGTCTCCTGATCCAGATTCAGCGTAGGGGACAAATCTGAGTAATCCCCATTCCACTGACTTAGCATGCACAATTGCAGCGGTCTGAGGTGCAGGCGTGCAATTATGTCCATTGCCGCTACCATTAAGCCGATTACCTCCATGCATTGAGCCACTGACGGGTGTTGAATGGAATGAAGGGCACGGCAAGCATTTAGAAGCTTTGTTAACCTGTCCTCTGTCAGGTAAATTTTCATTTCTACAGAATCTATAAGAGTCCCCAAGAAGGGAACTCTTGTGAGTGGTAAGAGAGAACTCTTCTCCTCGTTTACTTTCCACCCATGCGACCTTAGAAATGCCAGTACTAACTCTGTATGAGACTTGGCAGTTTGAAAGCTTGACGCTTGTATCAGAATGTCGTCTAGGTACGGAGCTACCGAAATTCCTCGCGGTCTTAGTACCGCCAGAAGAGAGCCCAGAACCTTTGTAAAGATTCTTGGAGCCGTAGCCAACCCGAAGGGAAGAGCTACAAACTGGTAATGCTTGTCTAGGAAGGCAAACCTTAGATACCGGTAATGTTCTCTGTGAATCGGTATGTGAAGGTAAGCATCCTTTAAATTTACTGTGGTCATGTACTGACCTCTTTGGATCATGGGTAAGATTGTCCGAATAGTTTCCATCTTGAATGATGGAACTCTTAGGAATTTGTTTAGGATCTTTAAATCCAATATTGGTCTGAAGGTTCCCTCTTTTTTGGGAACCACAAACAGATTTGAGTAAAACCCTTGTCCGTGTTCCGACCGCGGAACTGGATGGATCACTCCCATTAGTAAAAGGTCTTGTACACAGCGTAGAAACGCCTCTTTCTTTATCTGGTTTGTTGACAACCTTGAAAGGTGAAATCTCCCTTGTGGAGGAGAAGCTTTGAAGTCCAGAAGATATCCCTGAGATATGATCTCCAACGCCCAGGGATCCTGGACATCTCTTGCCCAAGCCTGGGCGAAGAGAGAGAGTCTGCCCCCCACTAGATCCGTTACCGGATCGGGGGCCCTCACTTCATGCTGTCTTAGGGGCAGCAGAAGGCTTTCTGGCCTGCTTGCCCTTGTTCCAGGCCTGGTTAGGTTTCCAGCCTTGTCTGTAGCGAGCAACAGCTCCTTCCTGTTTTGGAGCAGAGGAAGTTGAAGCTGCTCCTGCCTTGAAGTTACGAAAGGCACGAAAATTAGACTGTCTAGCCCTGGGTTTGGCTCTGTCTTGAGGCAGGGCATGGCCTTTACCTCCCGTAATATCAGCGATAATTTCTTTCAAACCGGGCCCGAATAAAGTCTGCCCCTTGAAAGGTATGTTAAGTAGTTTCGATTTAGAAGTTACATCAGCTGACCAGGATTTTAGCCACAGCGCTCTGCGTGCCTGAATGGCGAATCCGGAATTCTTAGCCGTAAGTTTAGTTAAATGTACTACGGCATCAGAAATAAATGAATTAGCTAGCTTAAGGGTTTTAAGCTTAAGTGAAATCTCATCTAATGTCGCTGAGTCAAGGGTCTCTTCCAGAGACTCAAACCAAAATGCTGCCGCAGCCGTGTCAGGCGCAATGCATGCAAGGGGTTGTAATATAAAACCTTGTTGAACAAACATTTTCTTAAGGTAACCCTCTAACTTTTTATCCATTGGATCTGAAAAGGCACAGCTATCCTCCACCGGGATAGTGGTACGCTTAGCTAAAGTAGAAACTGCTCCCTCCACCTTAGGGACCGTTTGCCATAAGTCCCGTGTGGTGGCGTCTATTGGAAAAAATTTTCTGAATATAGGAGGGGGTGAGAAAGGCACACCGGGTCTGTCCCACTCCTTAGTAATAATTTCAGTAAGTCTCTTAGGTATAGGAAAAACGTCAGTACTTGTCGGTACCGCAAAATATTTATCCAACCTACACATTTTCTCTGGGATTGCAACTGTGTTACAATCATTCAGAGCCGCTAACACCTCCCCTAGCAATACACGGAGGTTTTCCAGCTTAAACTTAAAATTTGAAATGTCTGAATCCAATTTATTTGGATCAGATCCGTCACCCGCAGAATGAAGCTCTCCGTCCTCATGCTCTGCAAATTGTGACGCAGTATCAGACATGGCCCTAGCATTATCAGTATACTCTGTTCTCATCCCAGAGTGATCTCGTTTACCTCTAAGTTCTGGCAATTTAGACAAAACTTCAGTCATAACATTAGCCATGTCTTGTAAAGTGATTTGTAATGGCCGCCCTGATGTACTTGGCGTTACAATATCACGCACCTCCTGAGCGGGAGATGCAGGTACTGACACGTGAGGCAAGTTAGTCAGCATAACTTCCCCCTCGTTGTCTGGTGAATGTTGCTTAACATGTACAGATTGACTTTTATTTAAAGTAACATCAATGCAATTAGTACATAAATTTCTATTGGGCTCCACCTTGGCTTTTGAACATATTGCACAAAGAGATTCCTCTGTGTCAGACATGTTTAAACAAACTAGCAATTAGACTAGCAAGCTTGGAAATACTTTTCAACTAAATTTACAAGCAATATGTAAAAACGTTACTGTGCCTTTAAGAAGCACACAAAAAAACTAACACAGTTGAATAACAATGAACCGGATTAGTTATAGAAACCAAATTTAGCAAAGGATTGCACTCATTAGCAATGGATGATTAACCCTTAATATCAGAAAAAAACGTATAACAATTGACAATATAAGCGTTTTTATCACAGTCAAGCACAGTCTCACAGGTCTGCTGTGAGTGATTACCTCCCTCAAAACTAGTTTTGAAGACCCCTGAGCTCTGTGGAGACGTCCGGGATCATGTAGGGAGAAAAAGACAGACTGTGACTGAATTTCTGATGCGTAGTAAAAGCGCCAAAATAGGCCCCTCCCACTCACACTACAACAGTGAGGGAAGCTCAGTAAACTGTTTTAATTTAAAACAAACGACAGCCATGTGGAAAAAAAAAAAAAGCCCAAAACAATTTTCACCAAGTACCTCAGATAATTAAACGATTTAACATGCCAGTAAACGTTTAAAATCTAATATATGAAATGTCATTAAAAAGCCTGCTGCTAGTCGCTCACACTGCAAGTTAGGCTAAAAGTTATATGCATACAGTATTTTCCCAGTGAAGTGCCATTCCCCAGAAATACTTAAGTGTAAACATATATACATATCAGCCTGATACCAGTTGCTACTACTGCATTTAAGGCTGTACTTACATTATATTGGTATTAGCAGTATTTTCTCAGTCAATTCCATTCCTTAGAAAATAATATACTGCAACATACCTCTTTGCAGGTGAACCTGCCCGCTGTCCCCTGATCTGAAGTTACCTTACTCCTCAGAATGGCCGAGAACAGCAAACGGATCTTAGTTACGTCCGCTAAGATCATATACAAAAACTCAGGTAGATTCTTCTTCAAATTCTGCCTGAGAAGGAAACAACACACTCCGGTGTCGTTTAAAATAACAAACTTTTGATTGAAGATATAAAAAACTAAGTTTAATCATCACAGTCCTCTCACACATCCTATCTATTAGTTGGGTGCAAGAGAATGACTGGGTGTGACGTAGAGGGGAGGAGCTATATAGCAGCTCTGCTTGGGTGATCCTCTTGCACTTCCTGTTGGGGAGGAGTTAATATCCCATAAGTAATGATGACCCGTGGACTGACTACACTTAACAGGAGAAATTGCTTTAAAAAGATTCTATTCCAACAAAATTCAAACTAATGGAAGCAATTCTAATTCACTTTCAGTAGACGAAAGAAATACTCTGGAAAATCTAGAAACTCTTCTCTCAGAAAGTGAAACAACTACTGACATGCAACCTACTATGGAAACATTTGATAATTGGAGAAACAAAATACAAAACAAATCTTCATTCATGCCCAAAATAAATCAATGTTCCCAACTACAGGTTTTCAATGATATAGTTTGTGAAAAAATACTCTTAATCCCTGAAAACAAAAAAAAACAATCAGAATTTAACATCTAATGAACGCAAAGCCTTGAAAGGCATGCAATCCTGGCATGATGTTATCATAAGAAATTCTGATAAGGGGGGCAATATTGTTCTATGGCCTCTTAACATGTACAGATTGGAGATGGATAAACAGCTACAAGATAATTCTTGCTACTCCAAATTGGGATAATACCTGTCTCTGTACATGCACTTGATACAAGGAGCCAAAAATGATAACATAATTAATACAAAGAAGTATAATTTCCTCAAAGTAACAAACCCTACAGTGGCTACCTTTTATCTGATCCCTAAGATCCATAAAAATAAACATCACCCCCCAGGTTGTCCAATAGTGTCAGGAATTAATAGTCTCACAGAGAGCAAGCCAATACATTGACTTCAGACTTAGAAATTACTTGACACAAATTACATCCTATGTTCAAGATACCACTGCTGTATTAATACGTTTAAACAATATTCACATCTCAGCTAATACCTGGTTAGTTACAGCCGTTGTAGAATCATTATACACATGCATTAAACATGAGCTAGGATTAGAGGCAGTCAAGTGGTTTCTAACTATGGGATCTGAAGAAGATATGTTACATGATGAGTTTGTCTTACATCTATTACAATTTGTACTCAAACACAATTATTTCACTTTTAACAATGGCTTTTTTCTACAAAAAAGAAGGTACTGCGATGGGCACTGCATGTGCTCCCACCTACGCAAACTTATTTTTAGGCTGGTGGGAGCAAAAATATGTTTTTGCTGACACTAATGCATGCTTTCTGGACAAGCTCCCCCTCTGGATTCAGTACATAGATGACGTGCTCTTCCTTTGGGAGGGCACTAAAAATGAATTAGATCTATTTCTCCAAAACCTCAACAACAATTCATTTAACATCAAATTAACTCATGATGCTAGTTTAACTACAATTAACTTTCTGGATTTAGAGATAAGCAAAACTGCAGAAGGAACACTTTCTATGGATGTACACAGAAAACCAACTGCGACAAACAGTGTTCTGCATAGTACAAGTGCACATGTACCAAATACTATACAAGCTCTACCAGTAGGAGAATTCCTCAGAATGAGGAGAAACTGCTCCTCAGATACTAATTATCACAAGAGAGCTAAAGAACTAACAACAAGATTAGTAGCAAGAGGTTATAGTAAAAGAGCAATCAAGAAAGCAGAACACCGAGCAAGATGTACGGACAGAAATGAACTTTTACAGAAGAAGTCCAAATCTGCACAAGATCATATCAGATTTATCTCTACATATAATCCAGCAAGTTCACAAATCAAAAACATTTTACAAGAAAACTGGCATATTTTAGTATCAGATCCAATCCTAAATAAGATTTTAGGTCACAAAATCCAAACAGGATATAGGCGAAGTAGAAATCTGAAAGATCTCATCAGCCCAAGTCATCTGGAGAGTAAGAAAACAACGGCTTTTTCCAATGGGCCCTTTAAATGCGGGACATGCTCAACATATAGCTTCATGCTGAAAATACATAAGATACAGGATCGTTTCAATAAAAGCCATATAATAAACTCACATATCAACTGCCAAACAGAAGGGATAATCTATGCACTAAAATGTAAATGCAACCTATATTACATAGGCATGTCTACTAGAAAAATCAGAGTCAGATTGCAAGAACATCTTAGAAACATAAAAAATGCAGTGAAAGATCTACAAGCAGGTAAACAAATAACCTCAGTGGCAAGACACTTCTTGGACAAACACAATTGTAGACAAAGTGATATGAAGTGTTTTGGATTACAAAAAAAACATAATTTATGCTTACCTGATAAATTCCTTTCTTCTGTTGTGTGATCAGTCCACGGGTCATCATTACTTCTGGGATATAACTCCTCCCCAACAGGAAATGCAAGAGGATTCACCCAGCAGAGCTGCATATAGCTCCTCCCCTCTACGTCACTCCCAGTCATTCGACCAAGAATCAACGAGAAAGGAGAAACCAAGGGTGAAGTGGTGACTGGAGTATAATTTAAAAGATATTTACCTGCCTTAAAAAACAGGGCGGGCCGTGGACTGATCACACAACAGAAGAAAGGAATTTATCAGGTAAGCATAAATTATGTTTTCTTCTGTTATGTGTGATCAGTCCACGGGTCATCATTACTTCTGGGATACCAATACCAAAGCAAAAGTACACGGATGACGGGAGGGATAGGCAGGCTCATTATACAGAAGGAACCACTGCCTGAAGAACCTTTCTCCCAAAAATAGCCTCCGAAGAAGCAAAAGTGTCAAATTTGTAAAATTTGGAAAAAGTATGAAGCGAAGACCAAGTTGCAGCCTTGCAAATCTGTTCAACAGAGGCCTCATTCTTAAAGGCCCAAGTGGAAGCCACAGCTCTAGTAGAATGAGCTGTAATTCTTTCAGGAGGCTGCTGTCCAGCAGTCTCATAGGCTAAACGAATTATGCTACGAAGCCAGAAGGAGAGAGAGGTAGCCGAAGCCTTATGACCTCTCCTCTGACCAGAGTACACGACAAACAGGGAAGACGTTTGTCGAAAATCCTTAGTTGCCTGCAAGTAGAACTTGAGGGCACGAACTACATCCAGATTGTGTAGAAGACGTTCCTTCTTTGAAGAAGGATTCGGGCACAGGGAAGGCACCACGATCTCTTGATTGATGTTCCTGTTAGTGACTACCTTAGGTAAGAACCCAGGTTTTGTACGCAGAACTACCTTATCTGAATGAAAAATCAAATAAGGAGAATCACAATGTAAAGCTGATAACTCAGAGACTCTCCGAGCCGAAGAAATAGCCATTAAAAATAACACTTTCCAAGATAACAACTTTATATCAATGGAATGAAGGGGTTCAAACGGAACTCCTTGTAGAACGTTAAGAACAAGGTTTAAACTCCATGGCGGAGCAACAGTTTTAAACACAGGCTTGATCCTAGCTAAAGCCTGACAAAAGGCCTGGACATCTGGATTTTCTGACAGACGCCTGTGTAACAAGATGGACAGAGCTGAGATCTGTCCCTTTAATGAACTAGCCGATAAACCCTTTTCTAAACCTTCTTGAAGAAAGGACAATATCCTAGGAATCCTAACCTTACTCCAGGAGTAACCTTTGGATTCGCACCAGTATAGGTATTTACGCCATATCTTATGGTAAATCCTTCTGGTAACAGGCTTCCTAGCTTGTATCAGGGTATCAATAACCGACTCAGAAAAACCACGTTTTGATAAAATCAAGCGTTCAATTTCCAAGCAGTCAGCTTCAGAGAAGTTAGATTTTGATGTTCGAATGGACCCTGTATCAGAAGGTCCTGTCTTAGAGGTAGAGACCAAGGCGGACAGGATGACATGTCCACTAGATCTGCATACCAAGTCCTGCGTGGCCATGCAGGCGCTATTAGAATCACTGATGCTCTCTCCTGTTTGATTTTGGCAATCAATCGAGGAAGCAGCGGGAAGGGTGGAAACACATAAGCCATCCCGAAGTTCCAAGGTGCTGTCAAAGCATCTATCAGAACCGCTCCCGGATCCCTGGATCTGGACCCGTAGCGAGGAAGTTTGGCGTTCTGGCGAGACGCCATGAGATCTATCTCTGGTTTGCCCCAACTTCGAAGTATTTGGGCAAAGAAGTTCCCACTCCCCCGGATGAAAAGTCTGGCGACTCAAGAAATCCGCCTCCCAGTTCTCCACTCCCGGGATGTGGATTGCTGACAGGTGGCAAGAGTGAGACTCTGCCCAGCGAATTATCTTTGATACTTCCATCATTGCTAGGGAGCTTCTTGTCCCTCCTTGATGGTTGATGTAAGCTACAGTCGTGATGTTGTCCGACTGAAACCTGATGAACCCCCGAGTTTTTAACTGGGGCCAAGCCAGAAGGGCATTGAGAACTGCTCTCAATTCCAGAATGTTTATTGGCAGGAGACTTTCCTCCTGATTCCATTGTCCCTGAGCCTTCAGAAAATTCCAGACAGCGCCCCAACCTAGTAGGCTGGCGTCTGTTGTTACAATTGTCCAGTCCGGCCTGCTGAATGGCATCCCCCCTGGACAGATGTGGCCGAGAAAGCCACCATAGAAGAGAGTTTCTGGTCTCTTGATCCAGATTCAGAGTAGGGGACAAGTCTGAGTAATCCCCATTCCACTGACTCAGCATGCACAATTGCAGCGGTCTGAGATGTAGACGTGCAAAGGGTACTATGTCCATTGCTGCTACCATTAAGCCGATCACCTCCATGCATTGAGCTACTGACGGGAGTTGAATAGAATGAAGGACACGGCATGCATTTAGAAGCTTTGTTAATCTGTCTTCTGTCAGATAAATCTTCATTTCTACAGAATCTATAAGAGTCCCCAAGAATGGAACTCTTGTGAGAGGAAAGAGAGAACTCTTCTTTTCGTTCACTTTCCATCCATGCGACCTTAGAAATGCCAGAACTAACTCTGTATGAGACTTGGCAGTTTGAAAGCTTGAAGCTTGTATCAGAATGTCGTCTAGGTACGGAGCTACCGAAATTCCTCGCGGTCTTAGTACCGCCAGAAGGGCACCCAGAACCTTTGTGAAGATTCTTGGAGCCGTAGCCAATCCGAATGGAAGAGCTACAAACTGGTAATGCCTGTCTAAGAAGGCAAACCTTAGATACCGGTAATGATCTTTGTGAATCGGTATGTGAAGGTAAGCATCCTTTAAATCCACTGTGGTCATGTACTGACCCTTTTGGATCATGGGTAAGATTGTCCGAATAGTTTCCATTTTGAACGATGGAACTCTTAGGAATTTGTTTAGGATCTTTAAATCCAAGATTGGCCTGAAAGTTCCCTCTTTTTTGGGAACCACAAACAGGTTTGAGTAAAACCCTTGTCCTTGTTCCGACCGCGGAACCGGATGGATCACTCCCATTAATAACAGATCTTGTACACAGCGTAGAAACGCTTCTTTCTTTATCTGGTTTGTTGACAACCTTGACAGATGAAATCTCCCTCTTGGGGGAGAGAATTTGAAGTCTAGAAGGTATCCCTGAGATATGATCTCTAGCGCCCAGGGATCCTGAACATCTCTTGCCCAAGCCTGGGCGAAGAGAGAGAGTCTGCCCCCCACTAGATCCGGTCCCGGATCGGGGGCCCTCGATTCATGCTGTCTTTGGGGCAGCAGCAGGTTTCCTGGCCTGCTTGCCCTTGTTCCAGGACTGGTTAGGTTTCCAGCCTTGTCTGTAACGAGCAACAGCTCCTTCCTGTTTTGGTGCAGTGGAAGTTGGTGCTGCTCCTGCTTTGAAATTCCGAAAGGGACGAAAATTAGACTGTCTAGCCTTAGCTTTGGCTTTGTCTTGAGGCAGGGCGTGGCCCTTACCTCCTGTAATGTCAGCGATAATTTCTTTCAAACCGGGCCCAAATAAAGTTTGCCCCTTGAAAGGTATATTAAGTAATTTGGACTTAGAAGTTACATCAGCTGACCAGGATTTTAGCCACAGCGCCCTACGTGCCTGAATGGCGAATCCTGAGTTCTTAGCCGTAAGTTTGGTTAAATGTACTACGGCCTCCGAAATGAATGAATTAGCTAGTTTAAGGACTCTAAGCCTGTCCGTAATGTCGTCCAGCGTAGCTGAACTAAGGTTCTCTTCCAGAGACTCAATCCAAAATGCTGCCGCAGCCGTAATCGGCGCGATGCATGCAAGGGGTTGCAATATAAAACCTTGTTGAACAAACATTTTCTTAAGGTAACCCTCTAATTTTTTATCCATTGGATCTGAAAAAGCACAGCTATCCTCCACCGGGATAGTGGTACGCTTAGCTAAAGTAGAAACTGCTCCCTCCACCTTAGGTACCGTTTGCCATAAGTCCCGTGTGGTGGCGTCTATTGGAAACATCTTTCTAAATATTGGAGGGGGTGAGAACGGCACACCGGGTTTATCCCACTCCTTAGTAACAATTTCAGTTAGTCTCTTAGGTATAGGAAAAACGTCAGTACTCGCCGGTACCGCAAAGTATTTATCCAACCTACATAATTTCTCTGGTATTGCAACAGTGTTACAATCATTAAGAGCCGCTAAAACCTCCCCTAGTAATACACGGAGGTTCTCCAATTTAAATTTAAAATTTGAAATATCTGAATCCAATCTGTTTGGATCAGAACCGTCACCCACAGAATGAAGCTCTCCGTCCTCATGCTCTGCAAGCTGTGACGCAGTATCAGACATGGCCCTAGTATTATCAGCGCACTCTGTTCTCACCCCAGAGTGATCACGCTTGCCTCTTAGTTCTGGTAATTTAGCCAAAACTTCAGTCATAACAGTAGCCATATCTTGTAATGTTATCTGTAATGGCCGCCCAGATGTACTAGGCGCCACAATATCACGCACCTCCCGGGCGGGAGATGCAGGTACTGACACGTGAGGCGAGTTAGTCGGCATAACTCTCCCCTCGCTGTTTGGTGAAATTTGTTCAATTTGTACAGATTGGCTTTTATTTAAAGTAGCATCAATACAGTTAGTACATAAATTTCTATTGGGCTCCACCTTGGCATTGGAACAAATGACACAGGTATCTTCTTCTGAATCAGACATGTTTAACACACTAGCAATAAACTTGCAACTTGGTTACAATCTTATTTAACAAAAACGTACTGTGCCTCAAAGAAGCACTAAACGATTAAATGACAGTTGAAATAATGAACTGAAAAACAGTTATAGCATCAATCCTTGAAAACAACACAACTTTTAGCAAAGGTTTGTTCCCATTAGTAAAGTAACAATAATTAAATTTGAAACATAAAAATTACAGAGCAACGTTTTTAATCACAGTCAATATATAAGTCTCACAGCTCTGCTGAGAGAATCTACCTCCCTCCAAAGAAGTTTGAAGACCCCTGAGTTCTGTTAGAGATGAACCGGATCATGCAGGAAATACAAGAGTAACTGACTGGAAATTTTTGATGCGTAGCAAAGAGCGCCAAAAACGGCCCCTCCCCCTCACACACAGCAGTGAGAGAGAAACGAAACTGTCACAATTAAAACAAGCAACTGCCAAGTGGAAAAATAATGCCCAAACATTTATTCACTCAGTACCTCAGAAAATGCAAACGATTCTACATTCCAGCAAAAACGTTTAACATAATAAATACCTATTAAAAGGTTTAATGTACTTTTAACAGAGTAATTCCAGTGAAATACCATCCCCAGAATACTGAAGTGTAGAGTATACATACATGTCATTATAACGGTATGGCAGGATTTTCTCATCAATTCCATTCAGAAAATAAAAACTGCTACATACCTCAATGCAGATTCATCTGCCCGCTGTCCCCTGATCTGAAGCTTTTACCTCCCTCAGATGGCCGAGAAACAGCAATATGATCTTAACTACTCCGGTTAAAATCATAGTAAAAAAACTCTGGTAGATTCTTCTTCAAACTCTGCCAGAGAGGTAATAACACGCTCCGGTGTTATTGTAAAATAACAAACTTTTGATTGAAGTTATAAAAACTAAGTATAATCACCATAGTCCTCTCACACATCCTATCTAGTCGTTGGGTGCAAGAGAATGACTGGGAGTGACGTAGAGGGGAGGAGCTATATGCAGCTCTGCTGGGTGAATCCTCTTGCATTTCCTGTTGGGGAGGAGTTATATCCCAGAAGTAATGATGACCCGTGGACTGATCACACATAACAGAAGAAATCAAACTTGGAATTAGAGGAGGAAATTTGGAAAACAAGTTGCTACAAGCGGAAAGCAAATGGATTTTCTTAATGAATTCAGTTCAACCATCAGGTCTTAATGAATATAATAATTTTTCACCCTTCCTATAAAAGCATTTATTAATGCTTAGGATCTCCCTTGGACTCCAATTATCAATGTATTATTGATTGTAATCTGGCATAAATTTCCTATTTAAGAAATAATGGATCCGAGTGTAAATATCAGATACCTTGACACCAGGACATTATGTTCTTAACACTTGTCTTAAATCTGCCAATAAGAATATCATCATAACCACAGCAGGCTTATGCCTATTGGAGTAATATTAGGTTACCCTATTATTACCCTTAGTTTGAATATATATATCCTATATGTAATTTTCTGCAGCCCAATATTAATATCTGGTAAACTGAATATCCAATATAATTCCCAAGATTAATACTCTTCACTCACAACTCACACTCCTTACCCCATATCAACTCTTCACGTGAGGATTTATATTTGTTTCAAATTTAGTTATAGCAGTTATTAAACCCTTGCACACATAATTTCCAATAATCACTAGGCACAAGTCATCACTTAATGTAATTTTTTAAACTTTCACTTCAATGTCATATATATTTTAGATCATGACATTAAATTTTTTATTGTTTTCCTTCACTTCCATTATATTAAAATTTAATGTATATTTTCAATCATAAGTTGATAGAAAAAACTTCAGATAATCATTAATATTCACTGAGGGCAGAAATGTTGCACAACACACATTTGTTCAACACAATTTTCAGTAACACAGCACAGTATACATTTAAGAACACAATATTATTGTTTTATTTATAACATACAAATGAAGAGGTGGTACCAAAGTTATATAGAATAATGTAAAGTGCTAGCAACCTGGTAAATATAATTAAACACTAATATGAGAAAGAGAGAAAGAATTGCACCAAAATAAGATGCAATTCAAAGACCAGGATAAACAGCCAAACACTATATAATAATAACAAAAATACTACAATAAATCAAAAAATATGTGCAGTTTATTAATAACAAATTTCAGTAAAAAACACTGCTAAACAAAACATGCCTATGTAATTTTCAAATGAAAAAATATACAACAGCAAGAATAAAGAGCATACCAACACCCCCACATAAACACAGGGACAGACAGACAATACACATGGGCCCCACTTATAACTCTGAACTAAACCTAAGCTGGCAAATAAAAGTTCATAGCAACAAACTTAATCCTGATGTAAATGAGATGGAAAAATGACATGACAGCAGGCCAAAGCAAAGGATGGGTAACAGATGATGATAGCTGATGCAATGCATGTAAACTGTTTATAGATGAATAAATGAATAGGATGATTGGTAATGAAAATGATCATACATTCAGAGACTTAGGTAAAGTTGCAGGTATATAGAACAAAAGCAGAACAAATGCCAGTATACCCAAAAGTGATATATAGGAAAACAAAAAATTTAAAATCCATATTAGCACCAAGCGAATTTAAAAGAAAGAAATTAGTGAAGAATGTAGATAGAGACCTGAGAGGTAAGGAATTACAAGGATTTTATCCATGTATAACTTGTAGGTCTTGCAAATATAGTACGAAGAAGAAGAATTTTATAGTCCCCAACACGAACATAGATTTTGAAATTAAAGACACCATAAGGTGTAATAGTAAGGGGGTGATTTATGTCATCCAATGTTCATGCAATCTAATCTATATTGGAGAAACAACTAGAATGCTCAGAGATAGAATGCGAGAGCACCTCTGGAACATAGAGAAGGGGAAACTAGAAACTCATCTATACCAGCACTTTAGGGAAGTACATAAAAACAATTTACAAGATTTTAAATTCTGGGGATTATGTAAAGTTAAGGGGGATTGGAGAGGGGGGGATTATGAAACTAGACTATTAAGAAAAGAAGCAGAAATGATATATAATTTTAATGCGTTATATCCATATGGACTGAATTCCGAAATAGAGATTGCACCTTTTTTATAACCATTTTTATAACCAATTTTTTACAACTAATTTCTTTTAGAAGAAATAAGATCCGTTTTGATTTTAATTTTTTGGAATTTTTTGGAATTTCTTGATAATTTTTTGATAATTTTTTGATAGTCTTTTAAATAATTTATATATTGATATCCTAACTTTATAAATCAAATTATTTTATTAAATTATTGCTATGCCCTGTTATGCCCTATATTACCCATTGATCAGAATAAATACTATTATAATTAACATCCCTGTCATTTGATATATTATATTGAATTTAATTTTAGAAGATATTAAGTAAATATACTTTTCTAAGTTATTAATAAAAGAAATGATAAACTGAGGAAATTCTAAGATTCAACATTTTAGGAGACCCTTTTTACTATTGAATAATATCGATAGTAGCAATAGAATAAAATTTTACACACAGAAATAATCATGGAGGTTAAACAACACATGAGGTTGCCACTCGAAAAGAAACAGAGACATAATGAGAAAGGAAACAGTCAATCTTAATGACCCACCGGAAGTTACAGGTGTATTTAAGGCATAGGTGAGCAGAACACAGTATCTTGAAAAAGCCCCGTCTGTAAGGGGTGAAACGCGTAGAAATACTGTGGATCTATTTGGAGAAATTGGAAAACATAAGCCCGGACCTGCCTCCACTCTGCGTACTAAAGTACTAAGTGCAGAGAGTGAGTAAAGGGCATTGGAGAAGAGACGGACACCATCTATAATACTTGCGCAAGTATTCCACTCACCATATAGGAGTTGACAAGCAGATCGGACCCGGTGACGTCAGGCGCTTTGCTAGCAGCGCGAGAACTCCCGGGGAAAGCACAAGCCGCAAACCGAAATCCCGGACTAATCCGCAGGTGAGAGCTCTGTACCTGGAGACAAGTGCTACACCAAGGCGGTAAGACCATAACTCATCAACTTTGCCAACGGAAGTTTTAAGTTATATATGTGCACATACATCAAAGTATCTATCCTTCATTATCGTAATATCTTCTGCTCTAAGCACCTTCACCTTTGCCTGAGTTGTATCAAATAGAAACAAAATTGCAAAAGTTAATTAACTGTGGACAGAAAACCCCTTAAGGAAATAATTGACTGTGAAAAATCCCCTTCAAAGAAAGGACTGTTTGGAGAAATAAGACACCTACTACTGTGTGTGAATTAAGGGTAAACCCTCTTTACAAAAAGAAATCTGTGTGTAGAAACACCCGATATATGTTTAAATTCTAAACTCTATCTGGAGACCGATTAACCTGAAAAAGACATTTTTAAGCAATTTGTTATACATCAATTTTTTATATACATCATTTTTATATTCATTTTATCATATTACCAAAGGGTCTATATATTAATTCATGAATTGTTGAAACCTGTTTTTTGAATGAGTGTTTTTTGAATGAGTGTATTTTCTGAATGAGTTGTGATTGAATCGTATAGATTTTAAAGTGCTACTATATGTGGTTATTTTTCTTTTTTAGCATCTGAATAAAATTGTTGATTATTATATATATTTATAGATTGCCTCAAGTGTATTCTTATAGTAGATCGTAGTGCAGTATTTAGTTTTTCCCATAGCTTTTAGCGCCATCTACAAACCGTATTGTAATCAATGAAAATGATCATACATTCAGACTTAGGTAAAGTTGCAGGTATATAGAACAAAAGCAGAACAAATGCCAGTATATCAGAAGCATAAGGGTGGAGAGGTGTGGCGGACGTTTATTCAAATAATAGTTCAAATATACATTCCAGTTGGGGGCGAGTATGTAGCCAGATAGATAAAGCACATGGAAGGCAGTAAAATAATACTCCAAGCCCCTGATGTTGATCACTCATGCGATCCTTCCGGTCATACTTACGACCGTACCTCACCACCAACCACCAATTCCTTGACCGGCAAAGATAGCAAGTCAATCGTGCTGAAGTTTGTTGCTCTGCATACTAGTAGTAGGGGTATCCCACGGCAAACCACGCTGCTCACCAGGGCAGAAATGTTGCGCAACACACATTTGTTCAACACAATTTTCAGTAACACAGCAAAGTATACATTTAAGAACACAATATTATTGTTTTATTTATAACATAAACCCTTCACTTAAGGTAAATCACTATTGTGTTAGGCATAGTAGGGAAATCGGTTAATTACTAATTTCTGCACACCTGAACTTATGACATTTATTCTCCATCATAAGATATAATTATTAGAATAACTACAATATTCTTAAACACTCCTGAGATTTTCGTAACATCTATAGCTGGCTGACAGTTTGAACAGTGTTTTATAACATATGATCACTCGAGATCGCCTAGCAGTTATTTCTATAAACCGTTGCTGCACAGTGATAGGTGAACCCTTGATGATGACACCGGGAGGGTGTGACTTATTGACCCCAAATTGTCTATACATTCCGCCCCCCAACAAACCCAATCCCAAATAAATAACACAAACACCAGAGTTGGGGTAAAAAAGGCTGCAGGATATTTTATTAACAACATAAATAACTTTACTTTAAAACGTAAAACCATAAAACCAGGGCTTGCCCTACCAAATAAATATTTTCCGTGCCTGCACCCATAAGGCACGCCTCCCCATGAAAATCACCTCTCCTGCCTATCCCAACAGGAGGTACCATGAACCCCAACCATGGCGTAAGCCATCACCCAGGGCAAGCACCCCGCCCCTGCTGCGACAACCATATACACTAAAGAATGTGCACACGTTTACCCTTTAAAAAAATTTTTTTTTATAAATGATATATTTATAATAAACTTTTTTAACAAAGAAGAAAAAACAGGGAGGGAGGGTGGGCACTGAAGCCGTTCTTCTCCCGCTCAGGTAAGTGACTGAAAAAAAGCGCGAATCCACTGTACCACCAACGAATTTAAAAACTTTTCCTCCAGCAACGCCCCCTTGGCCTTAAGCTGAACTCCATTCAGCCAATAGGGGTCAATTACCCCTACCTTCATTTTGGCGTTCGGGGTTCTGCTTGACCCCAAATTGTCTATACATTCCGCCCCCCAACAAACCCAAATAAATAACACAAACACCAGAGTTGGGGTAAAAAAGGCCGCAGCATATTTTATTATTATTAACAACATAAATAACTTTACTTTAAAACTTAAAACCAGGGCTTGCCCTACCAAATAAATATTTTCCATGCCTGCACCCATAAGGCACGCCTCCCCATGAAAATCACCTCTCCTGCCTATCCCAACAGGAGGTACCATGAACCCCAACCATGGCGTAAGCCATCACCCAGGGCAAGCACCCCGCCACAGCTCGAACTAACATTGAGCACCGCCCAACAAAGCTGCGGCCAACTCAATACCCTCCTTTAGGGTAAAATTGAATAAATGTAAGCCTACTTCATTAAGATGAACACCATCTTGGAGGAAAAAACATTTACCCGATTCCCTTTCAAACTCTGAATGCCTCAAAGCGAGGCCCCCCAACTTTTTAACGTGACTACTCACCATACGGTTCACTTTACGCCGAGAATTCTCCAACTTAACACAGTCCCATGCTGCCCTCCAAACCAGCCGGCACTCAATGTCTGACCACACAATTACCAAACTCTGGAACAAAGTATGTAACCGGTCCATATCCCACTTAATCTTATCCACCAACGTCTTCTGTGCCATAAAACCCAAATCATTCCCTCCGAGATGAATAACCAAGATATTAGGAGGCGAAAACAACCTAGCGTAATTAACTACAGATTCCAAAAGCTGAGACCACCACATGCCCCTAACCCCGAACCACCTCAAAACAAATCTGTCCTTACAAAAACCCAGCTGGGCACCATCTCTTTTTACAGCAGCAGCCTTCCTGGCCCAATAAACGTAAGAATGGCCGATAACCCAACATCTCAATGGACCTGAAAAGAAGAACAAAGAAAAAAGAAACTTTTTTTTTTTTTTATACTACCAACCCCGGCCTCACATACACTCTGAAACGGTCAGACTCCCATCTTCCAATCTTCTTAATCACCTGAGGCTCCAAACCCAAGAGCTGAGCCGTTGCAGCTCCAATGCGGAATGAATGAGAACCGAATTCACAAGGATTTAACCCTAACAAAGCAAGGGACTTTTTAAAAACAGATACGAATTGAAAAACTGATAGCACAGAATCATCCTGATGGATCAAGAAAGCCTCATTAACTCCATTCCTAACCTTTAAAAAAGCTAACACCGCCCCAACCGGGCAACAAGGGCCACCAACCGCCCTTAAACTAAACAATTTACAATTTCCAGACTGGTCAGTTTTAGATTTTCTCAACCATATGTCCAAACTCCCGTTATTCAAACAAATGTCCCTCAACCGAAGGCCACTAGCACACCTCCGATTCTTACCTACCAATTCAGAAATTCTAAAAGTCCTGAAAAAAGCCAGAACAAAAGCAGCCCGGAACAATAAGATTTCTAAATCAGAATAACAGACATGAGGAAGAATATCCACCAACTTCTTTAACAATGAGAAAATAACAGGTCTTCTACCGTCCTTTAATGGCCTCTTCCTGCACAAACCACGAACAGCCATTCTTACTACAAAATTCTTGGTTACATCCTCCAATCCACCCAACTGAAACAAGAAAGCCAAAGCTGCAAGCCTCCTGCGAATTTCTGCTGATGATAAAGACTCAGACCTCCAATGCATAATCCAACCCAAAAGTATCTCACAACAAGATTCCCTTGAAGCCAACCATTCCCTACCATCCACCACAGTTATCCATAACTTCCATACCCGGGCGTAAGCCCGCCAGGTGGACTGGGCAAGAGCCCCTTTCACAAGGTCCCAAACTAAGAATACCCCAGGAGCCACAATTCCCTCAGGCAATTCACACCCTCCGTCTCCGCGTCTGGAGCCTCCGACCTGAACCTCTCCCACTGAAAACGGGAAAGAGCGTCAGCAATTGAATTCACCTTGCCTGGTACATGAACAGCTCTAAAAGTGACATTAAGCCTCAAACACTCCAGCACAAATTCTCTCAGCAAACGGATAACCGGGGGGGGAATTTGCAGTCAAGTTGTTAATCGAATAAACCACCCCCAAATTATCCGAGTGAAAACACACCCGTTTGTCTCGGAGCTCTGAAGCCCAAATCTTTAAAGCAACCACCAAAGGAGAATTCCAAAAAAAGTTAGATTTTTTGTCAAACCCAAAGCTTCCCAATCTTCAGGCCAAACCTCTGCACACCATTTCCCGTTCAGATAGGCTCCAAAACCACAAGAACCAGATGCATCAGTAAACAGGCATAAACGCTCATCACACCAATCTACTTCCTGAATCACCAACCGGCCATTGAAATCCTTCAAGAAGGCCGACCATACCCGAAGGTCATCCTTCATGACCTTTGACAAACGAATATGATGATGGGGAGAAACTACCCCGACCGTCGCCAATGCAAGTCTTCTACAAAAAACCCTACCAACTGGGATAATTCGGCACGCGAAATGAAGTTTGCCCAACAAAGATTGAAGACACCTCAGTGTTATCTTCTCAGACGACAACGCCCCTTGGATGCACTGAAACAAGTCAACGACCTTATCCCAAGGTAGACGGCATTGCATTGCCACCGAATCAATCTCGATACCCAAGAAACACAAAGAAATTATCGGACCTTCCGATAGCTGAAGAAAAATCGGAATACCAAATTCAGAAGCAACAAGATCAAAAGTCAACATCAGCCTCTTACAGACCTCTGAACCTTCAGGGCCCACAAACAAGAAGTCATCTAAGTAATGAACTAAAGATGACAACCCAGCACGTTGCTTGACCACCCACTCAATGAATGTGCTAAACTTCTCGAAATAAGAGCAAGAGAAAGAGCACCCCATTGGAAGGCACAAATCCACAAAAAAGGAACCATCAAATTTACAACCTAAAAGATGATGACACCGAGGGTGAACCAGCAACAGCCTGAATGCCGCTTCAATGTCAACCTTAGCCAACAAGGCTCCCCGGCCAGCAACCCGAACCAAATCAACCGCTTTGTCAAATGACGCATAATTAACCGAGACCAACTCCGGATCAATGCCATCATTGACGGAAAAACCCTTTGGGTAAGACAGGTGATGGAGCAAACGAAACTGACCCTCAACCCTCTTAGGAACTACTCCTAAAGGAGAAATTCTCAAATTCTCCAAAGGAGGAGAAACAAATGGGCCTGCCATTCTCCCCAAAGAAACCTCTTTTTGCAACTTCTTTCTAACCACCTCAGGGAATTCCCTGGCTGACTTCAAATTCCCACTAAATTTCCCACCAGCACTTTCCTTGAAAGGAATTACAAAACCTGAGCTGAAGCCGGAAAGAAGCAGCTCAGCATCATCTCGTTTTCCCCGTTTATTGGCGTAAGCCTCTAACCAAACCACCATCCTTCCTACCTTCACCGGGGTCTGAGCTCGAAGGAGTAGATTCCCCTTGCTTACTAACAATTTTTCCTTTTTTGAAACACCGGGAAAAGCTGTGGCTACCACCACACCCTGAGCATTCGTGTCTGAATTTACAACTTGCTCCGAACCGGCACGCTCCATCATTAAATTGGAAGCATAATCATTTACGCATTGAGACTGCAGATCCCGAACTAACCGAGGGGCCGGAGTAACCGACCCCTGAACCACGAAAAGGCTGACCCCTTAGAGGAGTTATGATCTCGAGCCAAATGCCCATGTCACAATCATCCCATCGCATTTCTGGTCTCACTGCCAGCCTCTGACGAAACTTCTCGTCATATCGCCACCATGCCATACCACCATAAGTACGGTAAGCATTTGAAATCTCATCGAAATAACAAAATAAAGAACCACCCTGATCCGGGCACTTCTCCGTTACCACACTAGCAAGAATGCAAAAGGCTCTCGACCAGTTACCTAGGGTCTTAGGTAACTTCCTGTACCTCTTTTTTCTTTCATCCTCCTCCTTCTTGCCTTTTTCGGATTTATCATCCTCCTTTAACTCCACCACTTGGTCCAGCGGCAACAAATAAAAAATTTCTAGTAATTCCCTCTTCCATATTTTTTCTTTAACTTCCACAGTTAGATGAATCCCCAAAGGACCGATGGAACATAAGCACGGACGCCTCAAAGCTTCCTCAGCTACCTTAATTGAACTACCCGAAACCGAAACAGCCGACACCTGAGAAACCGAAACAGCTCCACTCACCGACGCAACTGACTCAGCCGGAGCCACAACGGCTCCCGGGGTCCATGCCTTTTCGGCCGACTCCCCCCCACTTGGAGCCTCCAAACTCGCCAACAACACCTTCAAACCATTCAGAAGCTTCTCACGTTCTCCACACTTCAAACCCGATCCGTCCACCACAGCACCCCCAGCTGACTCACCTGAAGACTGGGGGGTCGTCCTTGTACTCTCCCGATTAGCTGCTCCAACACTGGGGACGTCCTGAGTTGCCACTACCTCCTCTCTCCTTCTAACGCTCTCACCTGTTCTCTTGCTCCCACTCGATTTCCTGGAAGGTGAACGTCCTCTATCTCTTCTTCCACTGCTTTTTGAACTCTCAACCCTCGCCCAAGTAGGTGAATGAATAACAGTAGATCTTCTTAAAGGTGAACGTGATCTCCGTCGGCCGTGACCCGACCTTGACCTCCTTCTTTGATGCCTGCTGGGCACCGTAATATCTCCAGATCCTGGGGACTGCAAAGCACGGGAAGGTGTGAGTGCTTGACCCCCCCTGATGACCTACTCCCCTGCACCCCCTCCCTCTCTCTAACCCTACTCTCACTAACCCTGCTCCCCCCTGAAACCCTCACACCCCTCTCAGGAGATAATAACTTCAAAAGCTGCGCCAGGGTAGACGCATCGCCTACCTGACCAGCCGTACTCGGTCCAGGTAACGCAGGTTCCTCGATCTCCTCTTCCTCCTCAAAGTCGCTGCCAGCATCCAGTACCAGCAGCGGCTCCGTAACCGGGTCCCTTTGAGGTGTAGGGGCCTCTTCTCCTCCACTAGAAAGGCTGTGTGCTTCCTGGTAAACCACTGCATGAAAGAATTAGAGACATTAGCTCTCACACCCCAAATTACTATCTTTAAAATATCCCCACTATCCCTCTTTACCTATATTCTTTTTTTCTTTTTTTTTTTTTAAAAAAAACAAAACAACCTCTTAGTCCCACCTCAAACTCCATAAACTGCTCATACCTAAATTAAGCAACCTGCGTAAGCAACAACCCAAACCAAAATAGTACCTACCTATTCAGGAACAACCTATAAAAACTTTAGGAAAAAAAACATAAATGTGTAACCTATCAAAGAAAAAAACACCTCTCTTTTTTTTTTTTTTTTATAACATACAACCTATCTGACATACAATTACTTATAAGGCGCCTCACCTACTTCATAACAAAACAAAAACCCATGCCATAAAACCCAAAGAAAACATTTAAAACAAGGAAATATGCAACAAACCAAAATTTTAAAAGCATTTTTTTTTTTTTTAAATTAACGAACTTTACCATTCAACAATTTTTATTATTTTTTTTTTATTTTTTTTATATCAATAAATAAAACAGCCAAAAGAAAATTAGAATAATGAACCATTTTTTAAAAATGTATAAACATACATACCCCAGTATAATCAAGAACATTTAAACTATGAGGTAACCAAAGTAAATGGCCCAATATTAACCCCCTCACTGCCAGGTAGAAAATTGACAGCCTTCTCCCCCAAGAATAAAAGCAAAACATATTCGATAGCTATAAACCTACCTAACATATACTACAAACACATTGCCGCCATTAAACATGCCCCCCTGGCCCCTGTACTACCGCCACACTACCCTCCACATTGCGCCCCCACCAGACCCCACATTACCCGTCACCGTCTTCTCCGCTCCTGCAGTCTCACCAGACCTCCGGGGCGCAATGATGTCACCGCCATGCGCCGTTACTGCACCGGATCCTGTCGCCTTCTCCGCCACCGGCCTCTTGCTTGAAGAACCTCTCCGCCCGGTCTTCGCTGACGACTTCCTCTTCGAGCTGGATGCTTCAGGAATCAACCTTGACGGGGGCCCAGCTGATCTCACCGGTCTCTTCTTCCTGGAACCGCTGACTCCCGCAACTCCTGACGTCCCTGCGCAAGACTCTTCAACCGACTTCAGCTGCTCCCGGATCCACTCTACTCCTCTTCCTCTGGCCATCGCCGTCAGTTCCTGTAGCAGCGCGTCCATGGCAGGTAAGCACTGAAGCCGTTCTTCTCCCGCTCAGGTGACTGAAAAAGAGCTTGAATCCACTGTACCACCAACGAATTTAAAAACGTTTCCTCCAGCCACGCCCCCTTGGCCTTAAGCTGAACTCCATTCAGCTAATAGGGGTCAATTACCCCTACCTTCATTTTGGCGTTCGGGGTTCTGCTTTCCCTTTAAGAGCCAGTAAGTGAGCGGCTTGCTCACCCTTTGAAAAAGCCGTTAGGGCAAAACATGTTAGGGACGTTAGGGAATTGGTGAGGAGTCCTGGAGCTCCTGTGTTTTTAGATTGCCTCAGGGAGCTGCTATCTATAATTTGGATGAATTAATCTTAAACATACCCTCTCCTGTTACATTTAGAACATTTACTCGTAATGTGAAGCTAGTTACACCAACGGAGTGTACAGCTCTAATGTGGGGAGCCTAATTATCGTCACTGGTCTTATGTTTGTAACTACCATAAGAGATTTGAACTTAAATTTTTTCCGTTTCAAAAGAGCTTTATTGAAATGAATTTAGATTTACAACATATGCATGAATACACATTCCTTCAAATGAACATGGAAAAGAAAAATTACATATAAAACATAGAGATGCACATCCATGTACAGTCTTAAACTATAAAGCTCCTTCTTTTTTTCTCTTGAACAGTTTCAATGGTTTATAGATCAAATCATGTACCTTACCTACAAATCCCAATCAATGGGATCCATGTCGCATTCAACTTTCATATCCAGCAATACAGTTTTGACGGTCATATTTAAGAAGAGTTACAGAAAAGCAAGTTTGAAAGATAGAAGGAAATAGAGGAATAGGGGTAGGGGGATGGTGAGGGGAAAAAAAAAATAATTCATATTCTATGTCCCTACCGTTTTAAATAGTGCCCTTCCAGGTTGCTACGATCATTTCGTGCATATCTAATTTGTCTATTTTGAGGTAGTGGTATCTCTCAAGTGTTATAAGTTCTGTAACTTGATTCTTCCACTCCTCCACAGTTGGTATTTCTTGGGTTTTCCATCTTTTAGGGATAAGCTTTTTTGCTCCAGTTAACATAATCATTAGTAGAGCCTGTCTAGTCGGATCTTTAATTTTAGGTAATGAGCAAAACAGTATACTCTCCATGCTGTTGGGTATATGTGTGTTTTTTTTTATTTCTTTATTTATATACCAATTCAAGCAAACAGTTCATATGACAATTAGAGCAATGCAACATAAAAAAGAACATATAAAAATTGTTTGTCATATATGCCATACAAATAATATCTTATATCCTCGTCTCTCCTGAACCCAGAAAAACGAGACAAAAATGAAACAAGATTAATAATCAACTAGCTAATATAATACACTCTTATCTCTTGAATTGGGAATTTTCACAACCTTAAAATTAAAATACATATAAGACTGGCCACTAATTCAATTAGCACAGCACAAGTCAAAATCAAACATTACTGGCCCAAAGGGACAAGACAAAACAACACAGAGAAAGAAAAGAGAGAGGAAAAAAAAAAAAAAAAATTATGTTATGCTCCAGTCTAGTCTATATGTACAGCTTCCTGTCAAGGACTTACTATCGACTTACTATCGATCCCTGAACAGGGCCTTTATATATCGCCAAATTTATAGATCATCCCTACTTATGTAACCTGCTTTAAAGAAAGGTTTCATTATTTCCTCTATAAACTCAGCTGTCTGAATCTTAATGATCTTCCTCCATTTTGTAAAAAAAGCTTTAAACTGATTCACATTGCCGGGTTCTATATTTAGTTGTTCACATATCAGCTGCCCAATCACCTTCTGGCTGAACTCTGCTATGCTAGGATATTTTTGAGCTTTCCAATACTGTAATATTAAATTCCGAGCTACTTGTATTATAGTCGTTATAAGCGCATATTCTTCTTTCTTAAATTGATTCGGAAGTACAAAAAAAAGTATTGAAGTAAGCATAGGGGAAAAACGTTGTGTTAAAAATCTGTTTACCCAATATGCCACCTTTTTCCAATATTGTAGTATCTTGGGGCAATGCCAGAAACAATGTGTAATATCTGCCTGTGGTGAGTAACAGTGGAAGCAATCTCCTTTGGAGTTTTTATCCCATTTCGCTAGTAATTTAGGGGTAATATATGCATTGTTTATGATGTAGCTATCTGTTTCCTTCCACCGCATATACTTATCTCCAACTATTTCTATACTTTGTTTGATATTTGTTTCTGTAATTTCTGGCAGAATCTTTTGCCATTTATTCTGTAGATTCTCTAAATGTGTCTTACCTAAGTTTTTCATAATCATTTTATACCATGTTGCGATTGAGAAAAAACCCGCCCTGTAAATTTGAATACCTATTCCAACTATCCCTAACTCCCAGTTGCTGTCTTGATTATACGTTAAATGATTAAAAAATTGTCTGGCCTGAAGATAGCCAAAAAAGTGATGTCTCGGTAGACCAAATTCTACTTGAATTTGGGAAAAAGATTTTATCAGCCCTGTTCTTTTATCTAATAATTGTACTATGTACTCCAGACCTGCATTTCTCCAGCTATGAAATATTCCATAATTCAATCCAGGTCCAAAATCTATATGTCCCATAAACGTAAGATATTTGGATACCTTGTAATTGATGTTGAGAGTATTACAACATTTTTGCCATGCCTTTACTATGTTACTTATCATTCTCAGATTTCGGATTTTTGGAGGTAATTTGGAAAATGGGATATGCAGTAGATCTTTTAAGGAAAAGGGTTTTATTAAACTTTCTTCTATCTCTGGCGAGGAAAATTGACTTATTTGTGTGATCCAGTCAGCAGCGAGTTTTACCATAGTAACCTGATTATATAATTTAATATTGGGCAGGCCATATCCCCCAGCCTCTTTGTCAAGATACAACAATCTTTTAGCTAATCTGACCCTTCCCTTTCCCCATAGAAAGGAGTTACATTCTTTTTCATGATTCTTCAAGTCAGTATTTTTGAGAAATATAGGTAAATTTTGCAGTAAATACAATAGACGGGGGAATAAAAAAGTCTTCAGAATCGTGATTTTGGCTGATAAAGCTATGGGAAGTGGTCTCCATCCGTCTAGAAGCCTCTTACTTTCTTGAAAGAACTTTGAAAAATTTAAGCTATACCATAATCCTGGATTATTGCTTACATTTATACCCAGGTATTTAATTTGTTCTACTTCGTGAAAGGGATGCTTAATCTGCTGCCCACAGGGTTTTCTAACCCAAAGTATTTCTGACTTACCCTGATTGACCTTATAGCCAGAAAACGCACTGAATTCCTCTATTAATTCTAATAATGTTGGTATAGTTTGAGATGTTCTAGACAAAAAGAGTATTATATCGTCTGCGTATAGTGCCAAAGACACCCTGCCGTCTCCTACCTTTACCCCCGGTAAGCTTTGTCTCAGCCTTATAGCAAATGGTTCTAGTGACAAATTAAATAGCAAGGGTGACAACGGGCACCCTTGTCTTGTTCCTTTTGTTAACCTTATTTTTGGCGACAGTTGACCATTTATTTGAAGGCAGGAGTATGGTGTATTGTAAATCAGTTTCACAAAATTATAAAAATTCCCTGTTAGGCCAAATTGTGTTAGTGTAGTGAACAGGTGGTCCCAATTAATTAAATCGAAAGCCTTTTCAGCATCTAATGTTATTAGGGCTACATCATTTTCACAGTTTTTTCCTTTGGCCTTAGTTTCATTCCAGTAATGATTTAAAGTCATTAGAACTTTTCTTATATTTTTTGAAACATTTCTCCCTGGCATAAACCCCGATTGATCCTGATGAATCAACTAATTTATGTACTTTTTTAATCTGTCTGCAATTATTGATGTGAGAAGTTTATAATCATTGTTTAGTAATGATATTGGTCTATATGCATTTGGATTTTCTGGGTCTTTACCTTTTTTATATATTAATGTGACTGTGGATGCAGAAAACAAGTCAGATCCTGAAAAATTATCCCTAAAGTACTGATTAAAGAGGTCACCTAACGTGCCGGGTAATTCATTTTTCAGGATTCTATAAATTTCCACTGGAATTTGATCTGGGCCTGGAGACTTATTCAGTTTGGCCTTTCCTATTCCTTTAATAATTTCCTCTTCTGTTATCGGCAAATTAAATTCCAATAATTCATCTGGGTCTATTTTTGGTAAAGTAACTTTTCCCCAAAACTGTTCTTTTATCTTTTTATCACATGCTCCTGCCATATTAATTTCCTTGTAATATTCATACATTGCCTGTCTTATTTTACTCGCAGTTGTGTATCTTGTCTCCCCAATTTTAATTGAGGTTAGATATCTTTTCTCAACCTGCCTGTTCTTCATTATTTTAGATAATACTTTAGCTGACCTTCCATGATGGCTGGTGAAAAACGCATTCATTTTTTTTTCCTGTTTAGCTATTTTTATTTTCAGGAAGTTCTCTCTTTCTATCTTTGCCTTTGTATAATCAACCCAGCTTTTCTCATTAGGTGTACTAATATAGGCTTTATACTTATTTTTTAGTTGGTTTGCCAACTGCACATCCATTGCTGTGGTTTTTTTCCTCCATTTAACCATATAGGCCTTTATTTCTCCCCGAAGTACTGCCTTGGCAGCCTCCCAGAATATTTCTATCTTATGGTAATAATTTTTGTTTTCATCATAGTATAGTTTCCATTTTTTTATTAAAAACCTATTAAAGTCGCTATCCTGAACTAAGAATCTGTGGAAATAAAAATTGTTAACACCGCTCTTCTGCTTCCTAATCCCGTCTATCTCCAGACTAACAATTGCGTGATCTGAGATTAGTATATCCTGGATCATAGGATTAAGATCAAGTGAAAACATAGCTTCGCTTATTAGAAACAGATCTATCCGAGACATCGCTTTATGTGTCTTAGACTCGCATGTAAATGCTCTTATATCTGGGTTTTTTATTCGCCAAATATCAAAAAGATTCAGCTTGCTACGAAAAGAGGCGAATAATTTTTCTTCCGCTTTCCTACCTATCTGGGAGTAGCCCTGTCTAATTCTATCCATAATTGGACTGGTTGTCATGTTAAAATCCCCGGCAACGATCAGATTTTTATTGATATATGGAAATAGTTTAACATAAATGTTTTCCCAGAACACTGGATCTAACTCATTTGGGCCATATATATTGCAAATTACTAGGTGTGTATTACCATGTTCTACTTCAACTATGATGTATCTCCCCTCTGGGTCCTGTATTTGGTTAACAATTTTGTACATAAAAGTTCTTGCAAATAATATTGCGACCCCTCTCTTGCGTTTCGGTCCAGGTGCGGATACTATCTCACCTACCCAATTACATTTAAGTTTAACAATCTCCTCATCTTGCAAATGCGTCTCTTGTATAAGAGCAATATCTGGTTTATTTTTTTTTAGCAATTTTAAAATTATACTCCTCTTTGCTGGGGAGGTTATTCCCCCAACATTCCATGACAGAATATTAACTATTTTAAACTATAAAACTGAATTAATATCAGAGAGAGCAACAAAAACAAAAAAAAAAAAAAAAAAAAAAAAAGAAGAAAGAAGGAAAACAAAAGACAAAGGCCTGTACAAACAATAAAAACTCTTTACTCTGCATACCATATCTCTGTACATCTAAGCTTGACACCTTCATAGATTCAATACATTTATAATCTAAAAAGAGTAGAGCCCTTACAATGGCCCTTATGTAGTTGTTGTTGATGTCATACATTGCAAAGCTAAACTAAACTGGGCACCGCCTCTCATCCTATATCATGAGCTATAGTGTGCTAATAAAATCTTGAGCTTCTTTTGCCGTTTTCAATATCACATTTTCATTATTAACTTTCAGACAAATTTTTGCTGGATATATGAGCCTTGCCTGTACACCTCTCTGAATTAAGGTTGTGCAATAGGGGGACATTTCCCTACGTTTCATTTGTGTTTCCATTGAGTAATCTTGAAAAAGAAGTATCCTATTCTGACCTACCATTAGCGTACTTTTCTGTTTAAATTGTCTCATTATTATAACCTTCGCTTGGAAATTCAGGTATTTTATCATAATGGGTCTTGGTTTAATTGTACTTTCATGGCCCATTTTGGGAGATCCTAATCTGTGTGCCCTTTCTACAATGAATAATGAATCTGTGATTTGCAGACCTAATAACGTTGGCAGTTCTTGCGAGGCAAATTTATTTAGGTCCTGGGGCATAATAGATTCTGGCAAACCCACTATTTTTATATTATTCCTGCGTGACTGGTCTTCTAATTCCTCTACTTTGGCTTGAAGTTTTAATATTGTTACTTCCTGAGCTTTGACTTTCTTATCTTGTAGTCCTGCCTGGTCCTCTAGATCTGAGACTCTTAATTCTACCTCTGCTATCCTTTTTGAAAATTGCCTAACCTCCTCCGCGAGGCCAGAAATATCATTTTTAATAGCATTAAATTGTGGCATTATTAAATCAGTAATTTGTTGAATAAGTGTCTGAGTCTCCTGTTTATCAGATTGTACTAATTGTGGCTCCATACTGGTTTCTAACTCCAAATTTTTTGTTACTTTCTTATCACGTTTAGTTGGCATTGCTGGCAAATTTTTTGCTTGTGTGATAAATCTATCCATGTGTTTGTGCAAATGTACTTTCCCTACTTATACCCTGTCCGTGTGGGTATTATTAATTTATCAAACTGGTAAAGTGCAACAGAAGGTGTATATATACATATATATGCACATACACACATATATACGTGCCGTGTATGAGCGAGAAAAAACCCAAAAAAAAAACATATACCTGTGCAATTGGACACCACAAGGTGAGGTGTATGTTACCCTGCCCTATCAGTGCAGGTGAAGGTGCAAATAAAGATGATCAAGAGAAAACAAAAAGGAACAAAACCACGATAGAAAAAAAAAATAGTGATAAAAAAATATATAGGAAAAAAGCAAGTGAAAACAAGAAAGGAAGAAAAAAGAAAGAAAAAACTATTTAAACGCTGAATTCAGTTTCAGTGAGGTGTGTTAAACGCCAGCCCTTGTTATATCTGATTTTCCTAAAACCTCTTTTGATACAGTTTTATCAGAGCTAGAATATACAGACAGTTTTTACAATATCAGTAGGTGGAGAACACGAACTCCTATGGTTATATGCATATAATTAAACAGTTAAGTAGTATATATTTGATACTATCATCAGACACCACAGATTACCCTCTTTTTCTTGCAAGGCTTCAAACACAAAAAACAGTATCCCCAATCTTTCTAGCCCAACTTTGGCAAACTATTTTGTTATCTTGAACCCTGTTACACTATATAAAACATTTTCTTATATTCCAAGATTTTAAACCACGCTCACAGATGACACATATATGTCCATATTCAGGTATCACTGTTCCTGTGTTGGCCTGAGCTCTGTATGTCAATAATATTTGCAGAAAACAGTAACACCAGAAAAAAAACACTTCTCCCAGATAAGGCAGTTCCTCAAAATGTCTAGAATTGTTACAAGGTTACTTATCTTAGGCTCGTGTTGTAATCCGCTCCTGGGTAGCTTCTGTCCCCAGATATAGGTGGTATTGGGTAACCATGCAAATTTTAGCCTTTTTAGGCCCTTCAACAGCAGACACCCCTTTCAAATAAGCAGCTTTTTTTTCCTTGACACTGACCAAATTCCTTCTGCCTCTGTGAGCCAGGGGGGTTCCCGGTCTCCAAACGTGCAAATGTCTGTAATTTCCTCTGTTTCCTCTTGACTCTTCGTTTGTTTGTTGCACTTGGGCCAGTTTCCGTCTCAGATTTTTACTGTCACCTCTGGAGCCACCTTAGGCTAGGATGACTCAGAGCCCCCAAAGGCGGGCCGCCTCCACAGCGGCTCCACTTGATGCAGCAGCCAAGATTACTGCCGTTAATCCCCTCGTCGGACCAGCTCATCAAGCGCCCCTCGCGGGGCAGTACCCCAAACTTGCGGGCTCTTCTGACCGACCAGTTTTCCGTTCCGGACAGCGCTATCTGTTAACCGCACACTGGCACCAGCACGTCTCACTATCCAGGTAGTAAGATTGCTGCACATCCGCTTGTGTGTGCACAATGCCGGAGCTTTCGGCGTCTTCAGCGTCTATTACCCAGTTACAGGAATGGGCTGTAGAGTTGCTTCTGCCACGAAGCTTCGCTTAGCAGACGGTGACTTCCACATCCGGGACCCGTGGGTCCGTTATCCAGGCCGGTCTTAGCCGGCAAAGGCGTTCTTTGATGCGGGGAGTTGGTGCTTAGCTCAAAGAGCCAGAGTAGAGAGCTTCAGCAGCGTGCTCACTCTCCTATCCCCAACCGGAAGTCCGAGCGGGTATATGTGTGTTTACTAGGTTTGAAATTATGTCAAAAATAGTCGCCCAATATACCTCTAGTTTAGGACAAGACCACCAAATATGTGATAGAGAACCCTCTCCACCGCATCCCCTCCAACAGGTGCTGTTGATGGAAGAGAACATTTTATGTAACCTAGCAGGGGTAAGATACCATCTGCTTGTAAGCTTGTAATGCATTTCTTGTATACTAGCAGACACTGAGGAGCGTTTCAGGAGTGAACTTAAATTTTTAATGTAACTGGGCATTTTTATATCGTTACCATTAGCCTCTCATACCTGTATGCATGACACCGTAGCTGTACAAACCGCGATCTATAGCTTGTTAATATATCTGCACTGTGTGATTGACACACACATCACAGTAACTTGCAAAAAAATTGTTTTGGCAGACTATAACGCTCTCGTATGCATCTCAATACATTGGTGCCAGTATACACAAGCTGACGATCCTTGCTGTGAATAGCATCCTCACAGCTTCTGCAATTTTGCTATGCGGTAGCGTATGCTGATGTCGATTATGGAAACAGTATCAATCTAGTCTGTGAATTTCAATTCTATCTGTAACTCACCGGAGATACAAGTCAACACGCTTATCACTTTGGTGCAGTTATATAGATTACACCGGGAGTTATATAATATATACACAACCAGCACTGGTCATATTATGAACTCTATCTGTTACTGGCTGTAACTTGTATATCGCATTAGACCTGACTGGTGGGGTATTTATAATTCCATAAGCATTGGTAGTTTGTGCCTATAATAGTTATCTATATTACTAATGATATTTGACGGCACACTCAGTAGTCTCTGTTTATTTTAATACTAATAAACATCAGAAGAAAGCATGAGATACATATTTACATACAAGCTGATTATTTGCTAATGATGTCTAACACACTCAGCCCAGCTACTTAGCAGTACTAGATAGTACACAAGATTTTCTCTCCCCTGAAGTTCTGTGACTAATAAAGTTGTCAACTCACTTCATTATGTGAACTGAACTCACACAACGTCGCCATTCAGTAATATTTGACAGTACATAATGTCTTATTTTTATTTAAGTATGGTGGACAAATAAAGCTGACTAAGAGGTTAACATTGTGAATTCAATTTTCTCAGTTTCACTATACAGCAGTATATTGACAGTATACTTAGTTTCAACTATATTGAATAATTGTGTATAAGTATGCTCCACATTAAATTGTATCTTTTCTGTTATTCACCAACATATTAACAGTTACCATACGGTGTGATTTGTTTTAATCACTTAACATAAAGATACACTAGAGTAAGAGAATACCATTAGTTGATGGTTTGTAATCAGTACAATCACACATTCAACCTATTTTGACTAGGTCATTTGACCAGTTTTCAGCTCCTGGGTGTTTTTAACATTATATTTTCCAGTATTTTAATGTTTATTTAATTAATAAAAGTTATATTTTAACGTAGAGTCATCCTGCTCACTTAGCTAATTCAGCTACCTAAGTTGCCTTTATATAATAGTGCCTTTTCACACATGACGATCTACTCTATATTAACCCATTGAGTGCTAAGGATGTAGTCTTCTCAGTTTGAGCTCTTCTCTACTTTACTGTTCTCACAAGTTTAATACTACATAGCTCCTACTTTATCCAACATGTAGATATATAGGGATATATTCCCTTTCAGATTGGAAACAGGGGGTTAAATATAGAGCCAATATATACCTATAAGGAGTGCCGTTGATACCCTTCTTGTCTTTTGAGAGGTCCTAACGAAGAATGAAGGTTCCTTTAAATGACGTCATCCAAGATGGTGTCCTTTGAATTCTGATTGGCTGATAGAATCCTATCAGCCAATCGGAATTAAGGTAGGAAAAAATTGATCCAATCAGCCAATAGGATTGACCTTGCATTCTATTGGCTGTTCAAATCCTCCTTGATATTAAAAAGTTGTCATTTAATCAAGGCAGAGCAGACATATGTCCATAGTACAAAAAATGAAACACTTTTTTTTTTTAATTTATAAACTTGTGCTATGACTTTAAATGAAATAATGTCGTTCTCAAAAAATTGATTAAAAGAAATTCTGAGGAACAGGAGGCTCAAATTAATAAATGAATATAATAAAATAAGGGACTTAAATGTTTATCAAAACAATTGTCCTCAAGAACCATACAGATCCCTGTTCCAGAACCCAGGCCAAAGGATTGTCTACCACTAACTGAAGTGGTATCTAACATCTTTTTAATTTTTATTACATGGCAGATCATCCAAAAAAAATTCATTGTATCTAAGCCTCTTTTGACAGCCCCCTGATCACAAGACTATTATTATCTATTGACTTACATTTTAGCCAATTAGTGCAGGGTCAGTCACAACTTCTCAGGAGAGAGCACAATTTTATCTATATGGCCCATATGGACTAGCAGTCTCTTGTTGTGAAAAGCTAATAAAAAAGCATGTGATAAGAGGCTGTCTGTAGTGGCTTAGAAACAGGCAGAAATTTAGAGGTTTAAATGTTATAAAGTATAATAATATAACAATGTTGGTTGAGCAAAGCTGGGGAATGGGTAGTAAAGGCTTTATTTATCATTTTAAACAATACAATTTTTGATGTTGACTGTCCCTTTAAGTATTCTGAACTTTGAATTAAACTTTAGTGTTCTGCATTTGGCCTTAGTTCAAACTTGTGGTTTCTGTAATCTTCAATCAGAATCTGCTGTTAAAGGGACAGTCTACACCAGAATTTGTTATTGTTTAAAAAGATAGATAATCCCTTTAACCGTTCTCCGGTTTTGCATAACCAACACAGTTATATTAATATATGTTTTACCTCTGTGATTACCTTGTATCTAAGCCTCTGCAAACTGCCCCCTTATCTAAGTGCTTTTGACAGACATGCAGTGTAGCCAATCAGTGCAGACTCCTAAATAACTGCACAGGAGTGAGCACAATGTTATCTATATGACACACATGAACTAGTCTAACTGTGAAAAACTTTTAAAATACTCTGAGCTAAGAGGCAGTTTTCAACGGTTTAGAAATCAGTTTGAGCCTATCTAGGTTTAGCTTTTCAAAAATACCACCAAGGGAACAAAGCAAATTTGATGATAAAAGTAAATTGGAAAGTGGTTTAAAATTGCATGCTCTATCTGAATTATGAAAGTTTAATTTTGACTAGACTGTCCCTTTAACTATCCACCTGAACCTAGAGTTGCTTTACCTAAGAATTGTAATGGTAATTCTTAGACTCACACCAGGAACATTTTCCAGACTTTGTGATAAATGTGCCTTGTCAGAGGCTTTCTTGCCTGAGTCAGAGTATCAAATGATCTTAAAAACTTATTTGAGACAAGGTTAAGTAGTAAATCGGTATGACATCAAATAGAGAGATCTGATGTCTTAAAGGGACACTGTAGCCAAAAATGTAATTCCATGATTCAGATTGAGCATGAAATTTCAATCAAATTTCGAATTTACTCCTATTATCAAATTATCTTCATTCTCTTAGTATCTTTATTTGATAATAGGAGTAAATTCGATGCCGGACCATTTTTGTTGAACAACCTGGGTTGTTCTTGCTGATTGGTGGATAAATTCATCCACCAATAAAAAAGTGCTGTGCAGAGTACTGAAACCAAAATAAAGCTTAGATGCCTTCTTTTTCCAAAAAAAGATAGCAAGAGAACCAAGATAAATTGATAATAGGAGTAAATTAGAAAGTTGAGTAAAATTGCATGCTCTTTTAGAATTACAAATGAACAAATATGGGTTCAGTGTCCCTTTAATGAAAGAAGGGTGTTCTAAAATAAGTTGTCTTCTGCGTAACAATACGGGACCTACATCACTTCCAGTGACGTGAATCAGCTGCTGGAGGCGTGTGGTGCTCACTGCGCATGCGCAAGAGGCCCAACCTCCTCAAAACAGCCGTAATGCTAAGCAACGGGTCGAGGAATTATATGGCCCATAATCTTCATTGCGCAGGCGCGAACAATGCCGCGCATGCGCACACGGCCCTACTCTTATCAGAGGGTCCATAATTTATAGAGGCACTGCTTATGGGGGTGATGATGGGGCTTACGTAAGTTACACAGGTGGTGCTTATAGGGGTTACAAGGAGTGCTGATGGGGCTTATGTAGGTTACACAGGGGGTGCTTATGGGCATGACATGGGGGCGCTGGTGCTTATGTAGTTTACAGAGGGACATAAGCCCCATCAGTCCCCCCTGTAACTCCCCATAAGCACCCACCCTCTGTAACCGACATAAGCCCCATCAGCCCCCCCATAAAGCACCCCCTGTGTTATTTACGTAAGCCCATCAGCACCCCCTTGTAACCCCCATAAGCCCCCTCTCCCCCCAGGAACGGAAAGTCGGCGGCACGCAATGGAACAATTTTGAAATTGAATGGAGATGGGCAAATCAAACGTACTACGGACCGATCAGATAATACATAGGAAAAAAGTGTTACTGCATTATCTGACTGGTCCGTGAAGTCAATGTCTTGACAACCAATAGGGACGTGTTTCCAGTGTACCGCTAGTGCCTTGTCTCTGATGAGTGAGGAGTAGGGCTGTGTGCGCATTGAAGATTACGGGCCATAGAATTCCTCGACTTGTTCTAAAATAAGTCGCCTTAAACAGCTGTTTGGAGGAGGTTGGGCCTCTTGCGCATGCGCAGTGAGCGCCACACCTACAACAGCTGATTTCACATCACTGGAAGTGACGTAGGTCCCGCATTCTTATGCGTCGCTGCTTATTTTAGAACAAGGGATCTTGAGAGAGATGGTACTTTGTGAGAGGAAGATGCCAAGGCTAACTGGAGGACATTTGTACTAGATCTAAAATGTAGGTTTCATATCCCTTTAACAAAACAGTGTTATACAGAAAGCACACATGTGTTTAAAAGTAGTTGGAAATATATGTGCTTTGACAAAGTTTCATTACGTCTACTTTGTAGCTTCTACAAGCACTGTTTATAATCTTAAAGGAATACTGAACCCAATTTTTTTCTTTCATGATTCAGATAGAGCATGCAATTTTAGGCAACGTTCTAATTTACTCCAATTATCATTTTTTTTGTTCTCTTGCTATCTTTATTTGAAAAAGGCATCTAAGCTAAGGAGTCAGTCAATTATTGGTTAAGCATAGTTTATTGGTGGATGAATTTATCCACCAATCAGCAAGAACGCTGGTTGTTTGCCAAAAATGGTCCGGCTTCTAAATGTACATTCTTGCTTTTCAAATACAGATACCAAGAGAATGAAGAAAATTTGAGAATAGTAAATTAGAAAGTTGTTTAAAAATGCATGCTCTATCTGAATCAGGAAAGAAAAAAAATGGGTTCAGTGTCCCTTTAAGGTACCCATATCGCATTGAGTCCTCTCATCTCAAGAAATTGTATTTTTCCAAAAAAAACAAATGTTTGTGAATTATATTTTAGTCACTTTGCAACCCATCCCCTCACAACCATTAGCATAACACTACGTCGGGGTACGGTATGGAATAAACTAAATCCGATTCCCCAAACCCCACTATATTTCCCGCGCTTTCCGAACGGACAAAATTCCTGTGACGCTCGTCTCTTCGCTTTACCCATCCACAGATGACGTTGAACTTCTCCGCCCATTTAGTTTTCAGGAACTCTCTTTAGGGGGCCTATCGGCAGCTTCTCATCTAGCCAATCAATGAGCTCATCCATTTTTCTCAGTGATTCCGTCAGCTGTCCCATGCTGGGAGCTGTAACACTTTGACATTTCATAGCTCCACCCCCTCGAGTCCTGGCCAATGGGTACACGTTTGAGCACCGGCTTTTGGGACGCGTAAGGTCAGAGCGCGCGCTGGCCGCAGCCCCTCCCCGCTGGGTGCCCTCGCGTGCTCCGCCCCCAGTCAGGCTGTTCTCCGGCCCGCGCTCTGCCTCCCGCCCTCTTTCTTACTGTCTGGACCACCATCGGTAGCAGTTATGGCGACAGAGCAGCAACAGTTTTATCTGCTCTTAGGAAACCTACTGAGTCCGGATAACAACACTAGGAAGCAGGCCGAGGTGAGCCGTGCTAGACGCGCACCGCTTCTATTAGTTGTAGTGTAGTGAAAGGCTAGTGGGTGACAGATGGCGCGAGCAGGTAGTGCGGCCCACGTGCAGCCAGAGAGTGACACCTCCCCGGTTCTTCTCAGCTGTTTTCCAAGCCAAAAGATAACTTTGTTTTTTCAGTGTTCCGTTATTGTAGCGCTATCATACTAATGCTTGGTTAACCCTTTACTGCAGACCTGTTGCGTGTCAGAGTGGATGATGATACTTTCTAGGCTTCCATCACCCATTCATACTGATCATTTCTCTCTCATAAGCACATCCTCAAGACTTAAAACTTTCCACAAAAAAATGTTTTAACTGCAACTTTTACACACTTTGTTGCCCCTAGAAAAATGCAAGTAGGTTTATACAAAATTGTGATCCGCTACAGTTCTCTGGTAGCAAACTGATTTATAATAATTCTTTTATTTGATCATGGTAAAATCTGTTTTTTTTTTTTTTTTTTTTTTTTTGCGTTCTAAACTCAGATTTTACCTTTATCATTATGTGCATGCTTTGAAACATCCGTTTGCCTTCTGTTTTTTTTTTAATGAAATAAACGAGGTAATTACAAAAAAGATTAAAAACAAAATGTATGGGTTTGTGATTATTTTAATTTGTGAAACAGGATTTCTTTTTCCTTAGAAATATAGTTGAACCCATTTTAGACCTCTTTTTTATGTTCTATATATACACATTTAAACCTATGTATACATGTAGCATACTATTTGACTGACCCAGTTGCACTCATAGCTAAAATGTCACCCCCCAGCCTTAGGTTAAAGAACCGTATGGCTTTCCCAAGCAGTTCAAAAATAATTTGTACTGATGGAGAAAAGCCCCGGTGTTTGAAACTAAAATAAATTATATATACATACTGTGTGTGTGTATATGTGTATATATATATATATATATATATATATATATATATATATATATATATATATATATATATATGTGTTCCACCCTGCCTGGTGGTTATATTTGAAATATAACCCAGGTAAAATAATCAGCTGATCATCAACCATGTTTACTAATCTACTCTTACCAATGAGCTGATTGTTTCACCTATGATCTCATACAGATATATAAAAAAAATATAGCCTGTTTGTGTGCCCTGTGGAACGAGTTTTTAACACTGCTCTAGAACCCACATTGGTTTCAGAGAGTTGGTAGATTGTGTCAGGTTTAGAGAAGGACGTTCTGTATTGTGAATAGTAAGAGAAGAAAAGGAGCAGGAGAATGTGGGCTGTACTGAGGTTGATCAATCCTAGTTTTTTCCCCTAACAATCCTACCTTATTCTTTAATATAACTTTATGCATATATGGCTTTTTGTGATCCCATTATGTTTCAGGGTGTATAAATCCCTGAAACTGTTGGACATCACTGAATTTAGTAAAACAAGCAGCTATCTATAATCGTCACTCTTATTTTTTTTTTTTTTTTCTCCTGCAAGCATTTACTATTCACTAAATTGTTTAGTAACTGCTATCTCTTTCACAATGAGATTTAATTCCTCCCCAGCAGAGTATATTGAGAGGCTTGCAGAGGAATCTCTCATGAATGGATCTGAATTCCACTGTCTGTCTCACAGGACTGACTCATAGGCTGCTTCTTTTCACTGACCTCATTGCTCAGCATAGTTCAGCACAAGCTTTTGTAAAACAATTGATCCAACCCCCCTTCTTAGTTGACCCTTTCTTTACGTGTGTGTAAAATATATACATACTATGCTTTGCTGATATATATGAATATAGTACCAAGCAGGGGTATTGAGGAACCAGTCAGACATTTTTAGAAGCCTAAGATGGACTTAAAGGGACACTGAACCCAATTTTTTCTTTTGTGATTCAGATAGAGCATGCAATTTTAAGCAACTTTCTAATTTACTCCTATTATCGCATTTTCTTTATTCTCTTGGTATTTTTATTTGAAAAGCAAGAATGTAAGTTTAGAAGCCAGCCCATTTTAGTAAACAGCCTGGGTTGTTCTTGCTGATTGGTGGACAAATTCACCCACCAATAAACAAGTGCTGCCCAGTGTACTGAACCAAAAATTGTCTCCTGATAATAGGAGTAAATTTGAAAGTTGCTTAAAATTGTATGCTCTATCTGAATCATGAAAGAAACCATTTGGATTCAGTGTCCCTTTAGAGGGACATTCCAGCCAAAATTTAAATGCACATAGATGAATTACACCTTTGAATGGAAACAAAATTGCATTATATATATATATATATATATATATATATATATATATATATATATATATATATATATATATATATATTTGCTATAAAATGCTTGTAGTAAAAGTTATCACTGTTTTAGTGTAAACATTTTTCTCTGCTTGAGCATGTGAAGCATAGCTAGATATTCTCAGTGCACCAGCATTTTTAATACTCCAGCTGCTCAGAATGCCAATGGGGCTTGTATCATGTCAGCAATTAACACATTGAGTCATTATCATATGGTACAAGCACCTCAGGCTCTCTAAGCAAGTACTGTACTGTGTTAAATGCTGGTGCACAGTGCATATTTAAATACATTTTTCAAACAGCTGTAGCTTTTATTAGAAGCATTTTTACTAATACATGTATATTACAAAAATGCTTCTATTCAAAACTCAAATGCATCTATGGGGATTCCAGTTTTGGCTGGAAAAAAACAAACAAAATAAATAAAAATGTTAGCAGCCATTGTTTGTTGGATTTGTACATAAATACTTCAATTATAGTCTATTTATTTAAAACTATTACATATGTGATTACAGTACATAAATATCTTCTTGATGGTATTTTGTATGCAAAATTAGTAAAATAATTTAAAGCACTACTCAATGCAGTATAATTGCATAATTAACAAGTGCATAATAAAGACAATGATTTAACACATACTCTGAATATCAAATAAACAGTAGATTTTTTTCTGCCAAATGTATGTTTCTCCTATCATGTGACACATTTGCTGATCAGACTAGTATACGTATACCCTGTGAGCTTGTGCACATGCTCAGTAGGATCTTATTCCCCAGAAAGTGTGTATATAAAAATACTGATCCATTTTGATAATGGAAGTGAATTTGAAAGTGTCTTAAAACTACTGCTGTATCTGAATCCTAATAGTTTATTTTGACTTGAGTGTCCCTTTAAAACCACCTTTTTAGGTTGCATGTATATGCTGGACTGTGACATGTAAATATTGCCTGTTACATACTTTAGTGTTTTTTTTACACTTAACTTTATCCCCTCTTTAAACTGTTCCTAAAATCTTAATTTTAGTTGAAAGTTGTCTTCCAAAGAGGAATTTGTCTCCTGGAGGCGAGAGGAAAGTCCTTTACAAATCAGGAGACCCTATAAACGTGATGGCTAACCTTGGCACCAGAATGTTTTGAAACTCCATTCCCCATGATGCTTAGGAACTCTGCAGTCTAGTTGAGCATTTTTGGCAATGTAGTTCCAAAACATCAGGGGTGCCAAGGTTAGCCATCACTGCCCTAAAATATTATCCTTCTGCTAATCTGTGTTTTTGCTGCTTGGTTCGTTGTAAGGAAATACTTGGCATGTCAAGCAGCCATAATGTATCTGTTAAAGGGTTATGAAACCCTTTTTGTTTTAGGAGTCCGAACACTGGTTTTTAACAATTTAACAGTTTACTTCTGTTATCCTATCTACTTCATTCTCTTGGTATCCTTTATTGAAGGAGCAACAATGCATTACTGGGTGCTAGCTGAACACATTGGGTGAGCCAATAACGAGGCAAGTGCAGTGACCAATCTGCAGCTAGCTCCCAGTAGTGCGTCTCTGTTGAAAAGCATACCTAGGTAGGCTCAGGAGCAAAGGGGGGCCAGATTAAAGTGAAGGTAAAGTTACATGCTTCACTATCCTTAGTTAAATAGTTCATGTAAAATCAATAGTAGTTTCATTCATGATTTTTTAGAAAGTTCGTTCTAAATACATTTTTATCAGCAATGAAATATAATTTTTGACAAGTTACAATTCAACCCGTTTTTTTTTTTTTTTTTTTTCAACATCGTGATCACGTTGTGTGATCTTCCAATTGACTTTATGGCCGTTAGGCGGCCGGGCAGCTACGTCATTAGACTATTGATCGATTTGCGCATGCGTGACTTTTTTTATGCCTTAAGTTGTGCGCTCCCGATGCGCGCATGCGCCTACCAGATTTCTGTAGTAAACAGAAATTACCACGGATACGTCAGTTTTTCTGCGCACTGATTGGATAATGCTGACATCTTTTATAGAGTGTATGAATATTTATGACCCTGAGTAAACAGCATTGTAAGAGGTTTACGGGTCTCTCTGCTTGCAGTTATACTGTATTCTTTAGTTACATATAATATATTGACTAAACGAGAATTTATATGTTTGGGTGAAATGAAGGCCTCTTTACATTTTATTACCAATCAGAGCGATAGGCGGGGTTGATATAAAAGCAAGCGGTAAGGCGGCATTTGTGGTTGGTTTCTCTGGCTGTATTTCCGATTGTTGAGCAGAGATATGGATGAAGCAAACTTGCCAGTGCCTGAGCAGCACGGGTGTCTGCGGCCTGAGGACTGTGCGGTATTCATGTGCAGAAACTGTTACTCGGTGCTAGGAGACTCCCTCAGCGTGTGCACGGAAGAGCAGAGCCTCGACGTTGTAGCCTGCCTGAGTGAGTGCTGCCGAGTGCTGAAGTAATCGCAATGCCTTACACTTAGAATGCTATTCATTACAGTTTCATCATATTGAAAATTCTCAATCAGACAAAGCTATTTTTGTTCATGGATAAAACGATTGATAACACAATGTTATCAATCGTTTTATCCATGAACAAAAATAACTTTGTATGATTGAGAATTTTCAATCTGATGAAACTGTAATGAATAGCTGAATTGCCATTGGAGGGGCAATGCGCTCGGTGCTTGTGAACGCGCATTGCAGCTACGTATAGAGTGGTTGGGACCGCTCTATACATAAAATCAATGAGAGATAGGAAGTGGAAGGTAGGCGGAGCCTGCTAGATAACGGTAGGAATTATAAGACTAAGAATAAAACTGTTAATAATATTTAAAAAAAAATAATATAGCAATCTGGATATGTTAATGACATACAATGCCTGGATTTGTGGTAAACCATGAAAATTTACTTTCACTTTAAGTACGTTTGGTAACAGAAATAAAATGGGATGTTGTATAAAATTGCATACTCCTATCAGAATCCTGAAACTTTACTTTTGCCTTTACGGTCTCTTTTAAACTTGTTATTCAAAGTAATTTTTCTAGCCTTGTCGGCAGTACTTAATATTTGTAGGTTCTAAAAATCTTGTATTGGTTCAACATGATTGGAATTGCATATTAAATATTTAGAGCAGGCCTCAACAAACTCAGGCGCCGACTCACCACTTGTGTTTTTTAAATTAGGCGCTGGTTTGAAGTCCCCAAAATATCCATAGGTTCCCCAAATTGTCTATGCCGATGCATGCCTGCTGCATCTAAAATTCAGCCTGGTACGGCTGGATCTCTTCTAGGCCCTGTACGGCTGGGGAGTATAAGTCCCAGAATGCCGCAAAGCCAGTGAGGGAGCAGTCCAGAAGGATGTTGAAGATATACAGGAGCATGCTTAACACACTCTCCAAGCAGGGAGTTAGATAGGAAGCGCTCTACCCGGCACTGGCAGTGTGTACAGCATCTGCATGATCAAAGTGGAGCTTACTGAGGCACATCACACTCTTTACTTGAGATATATGCCAAGAGCGGAGTGGAACTGACCAGCATGGTGGCACTTGGGAGCTATGTTGTAGGTGTTTGCTGTACCGCTGTTGGCTGTGGATTTTATCTTGTGTGGTCCAATATAGCGAGCACAACATAGAAGCCCCAACCAACATTGGTACAGCAAACATCTGCAACATATGAGCAGTCGGCTCCACAAGTGCCACCATGCTGGTCAGATCCACTCCGCTGCTGGTATATATCGCAAGTGAAGAGCATGCTGTACCTCAGTAAGCTTCCTTGAGGTGTGAGAATATCTAGTGCAGATGGTCCAGCCTGATCTAAGGACCCTGCAGTAATTAAGCCCAATGTAAATAGTCAATTATAACCCACATATTGGTAATCCTGTGCCTTTGCTCAACAGTCAATGTGCTAATGCAGCCCTGAAACTCACTGTTGCATATGTTGAAGTTTCACGCCACTGCAAAGAACAAAATAGCTCAGTTATGTCTTAATATAGGAAAAAAGTCAAGACTGTACTTACTTTATTACTATTCCATTATTTTTCTACCCGGTATTTTTAATTGGTTGTTAAAAAAATATATATGGCCATGAAGGATTTTCCTTTTTTCCTTTCTCACCATACACAGACACGTGTGTGTGTGTATATCTGTGTGTATATTTATACGATCTGGAAGAAGAAAACACAGAAGCGCCATATGGCCTAGTACAATCAAAACAGAAATATAAATATAGCATGTGGCTACTCACAAGCGAATGGCACCCAATGGTGCTAGTAGAGCAGGCTGGCACTTCACAGTTGTCTAGCTAACTGTATACAGGCAAACAGCTGCAGGGGTCAAGAGAATCCCCAATAGCCACTAGTGTGTTCCTACATTGGGATAAATAAGGGAACCACCATAGCCCAGCAATTTTGACTGAAATTAGTGTAATGTTATAAGTCACATCATCCAAAGTGTGTGTGTATGTATATGTGTGGGGCAACCCCCGAAAACGTTCATACAATAAATGTTATTGTTTGATTAAATCCGGATGATCGGCAGCACTGTGATACAAATTAAGGAGCACCATGGTGGTTGAGATTGTTAGTGTGCTGTGCTCATCTGCTTTGGTGTATGTATGTAAAAAAGAAAAAGAGGAGGGATGATTATGATTTTAGAAACCATAAACTATATATTGATTAGACAGTATCGGTTTGTTGCATTTGGTTTTGGTTGTCTTTCTATATTTGACACAAATAAACTTAGGGGACAGCAGTAGCCTTAAAGTGAAGGTTAAGTATAATCGATCACGCCATCTGAAAAATCATTTGAAAATAACTATAGTTTGATCATTTTCTCAGCAACATTATACTACTCACAAAATAGAAGTTTAAAGTCTCTCTCCCTTTGTGCCCCTTCTCCTCCCGATTTCAATCATTATTGATTGACATATACTTAAAATACTCTCCACTAATCATAATTCTCCCCCCCCCCCCCCCCCCGCAGGGCGTTTCTGCCCCTTTTCCTGCAACGTCACTTTATTATTATGCACATGCGCTAATCCAAAATTTGCGTATGGATTCTAGATGCTCGTCTACGATTCGGGCATGCTCAATACCGCTGCCATCGCAAAATCTGACTTCTCATCCGATCTTTCTAAGTAAGTATAGCTGGTGTATTGCTGCGGGGTTAGCAAAACTGGGTGAAATGATCACCTATCGATTTAACATTGTTCTTCAATCTTATAATCTAAATGCTGCGCTCTTATCATTCATTGGATACTAAGTTACTATTACTGGATTTTGCGCCTGCGCTGGGCTGAGATTTGCGCATGCACAGGACCACGCTATCTCGGGAGCGTGCATCAGACTTGCGTATATGTTGGGTTGGACCGCTGTATACGTCAAACATGTAAAACCAGGAAGTCGGCACCGGGAGGAGTTTGATAGGAAACTATACAATTATTGAATTATATTTTATGATAAAAACGTTAATGATATATATATATATAAAAAAAAATAAAAAAATAGCGACTTAACTACTGTCCTATAGATGAAAGTGTAGCAGGCTAACAGAAACATTTCTTTCATGACTCAGACAGATCGTGCAATTTTAAACTTTATAATTTTCTTCTATTAAATTTAGTTTATTCTCTTGGTATATTTTGTTGAAAAACATGGACGTAAGCTAAGCAGCAATGATTTGTCTGGGGCATTGTATGGCAGCAATTTCGAAAGAATGTTATCCATTTGCAAGAGCACTAGATGGCAGCACTATTTCCTGCCATGTAGTGCACCAGATACCAACCTAGGTATATGTCTGGCTCCTAATTTTTAAACAGATTTGTCGAGCACTGTCTTACACAAACATTAAATGAAGCTGATTTGATAATAAAAGTAAATTGCTAAAATAAAATATTTAAAATTATATGCTCTGAATCACAAAAGAAAATATTTGAGTTTCATATCCCTCTAAAGTTAGGCAGTCTCGCAATCTGTTTTTCCAATTAATGGGCTTGTTTCTGTAATTTTTATTTATGACGACCCACATAACTTTTGTTAATAAAATACTTAAAAATAAATTTAAAAAATGTAAAAATTGAAGCTAGTTTAGGAATCCTTTTTTAGAAATTCATCTTATTCCAACATTATCGTGACAATGATCTTAGTTGAACACGCCATGCTCATTTTAAACTGTGGTTTATTTTATAAACATTAAAGCAAGAGTAAAGTCCAAATTAAGAGCAAGCAATTTGAATCTGTCCAATTTACTTCTATTGTTTGCTTTGTGCTCCTTTGTTAATGTGTAAACTTAGATTTGGTTTTTCGGTGCTCAGATGAGTGCAGTCTCTTTGTCACTCTATGGTGGCAGTGTTTTTCAATAATGTTTATTATAATGTAATTGTTGCAATTAATGAGAAAGTGGTGCTAAATACTCATGCATACTCCTGAGTTTCTAAAACCTACCTAAGTTTACCCTTTAACAAATGTATGCCTTTTGATAGCATAAAGGGATGGTAATGTTTTAATGTGCTTGAAAGTATATTACAAATCTATGCAAAAATGTAACTGTACCTTCATACATGAGTTTGAATCAAAGATGCACTCCAACATTATTTTATTTATTGTATGTAATCATTTTATATTCCATAACCCCCATCTGACTGCCCACCACATCTTTCATGAGATGCTTTCATCTCTTCATTAGCCCTGCTAGCCACTCCATAAAAAAAAACTGCTTCAGAGCTGCACTGTGCCGCATGGAGTTTCATTATTTAAACAAAATGTTAGCGATTATCTTGATTTTAAAATCATGAATGAAGGCCAGTTAAAGTGAATGTAAAGTTTGCGGAATAAGTGTCTGGTTTTTAAAAATCCTATTAAAAACAGGGGCACTTTCATTCATCAAGCTTTACTTTCACTGGTTTTGCTAAAATACCAACTTTTTCTTCTTGAAAGCTCCTTTAGCGCTTCTCCAGCCCGTCGCAAGCCTCTTCATACGTCAGCAATGACAATTCCGGCATCCTCCAATCACGGCTCCCCCCCCCCCGGGGGAATCATTGCCTAAAGCAACGCCGTGTTTGGAGGAAGTCCGGGATCGTCATTTCTGGCGTAGAAAGAGGCTTGCGACGAGCGGGGGAAGAGCTGGAGCAGCTTTCATGAAGAAAAGGTATGTATTTTAATAAAACCAGTGAAATGTAAAGTTTAATGAATGAAAGTGCCCCTGTTTTTTAATAGGATTATTAAAAACCGGGCACTGGTTCATCAAAATTTACATTCACTTTAATTTTTTGCACAGATTCATAATACTCTCATGCACGCTAAAATTTACCATCACTTTTAACATTGATAAATGATAGAAAATGTTGCAAAGTATTACACTGTCCTCACCTGGCTACTTCACATTGCCACCCGGTTAGCGTGATTTTCTGTGGAGATGACTGAATAAAAAGGAGTAATAAAATACTGCAGTGTGCATGTTATTACACTTGTTTGAACGTGTGTAACCTGCTTGACTGGCAGTGCACTACTGGTCCACGGCTGAACCAATTAAGAGTGGATATGTGCATAGCCACTATTCTTCAGACATTATTAGCTCAGGAGTGGCAGTGCATTGCCAATCTGGAGCTGACTCTGTGCTGTATACCTTTTTTGAAGAGGTTCAACAGTTTTGTCCAAGCAGTAGTGCAATAATGAGCCCTAGTACATTAGAGCATTTTACTATTGCTCTTTTATTTCCATTTAACAGATCACATGTCTGCAGAATATTTTGTTAAAGGTGTGAGAATTATTTGTTCTTTGTTTGAAGTAATTATTTTGTTGCCTTAAAGCGATAGTCAACTCCAATTTTTTTATGTAAAAAGATAGATAATCCCTTTATTACCCATTCCTGAGTTTTGCACAGCCAACATGGTTATAGTAATATACAGGTATACCCCGATCATACAACGGGTTAGGGACCGGAGCCCCGCTGTAAAGTGAAAACCGCCTCAAAGTGAAACAAGGCGGTTTTAGCTTTCTTTTCACTTGCCAGTGTGTTTAAAAACGTGAAAACATGTTTGAACTAACATATTAGGGGTGCAATAGTGCTACGTTTAGTTTAACACTAGCACAGCACTGTATTCAATTGGCATTCAATAAATACTGTACCTGTAAAATAGTGACAATTACTGTAGTAAAATTTGCCAGACTATAACACTGAGACACAGATTGCACTGTAATGCTATAAACAGAGTGAACTGCGCATGACAAAATGGTGCCAGTCACTTTTCTCACAATCTCACGATGAATATAGCACTGTTTTAAAATCCTTGGAGGTTAAACTTGGCTCCACAAAGCGCTGTATTAGCGAAGCTCTGTATAGTAATAGTAAATACATTTTACCTCTGATAATCTTGTATCTAAGCCTCTTTTGACAGCCCCCTGATTACATGGCTGGCTATTGACTTGCATTTTAGCCAATTAATGCAGTGTTATGCACAACTCCATGGGTGTGAGCACAATGTTGTCTATATGGCCCACAGGGATTTGCTGTCTCGTTATTAAAAGCTAATTAAAAAAGCATGTGATAAAGAGGCTGTCTGTAGTGGCTCAGAAACAGGCAGAAGTTAAAGGGACACTAACCCCAATATTTTTTTTTTTTTTTAAGCATTGTTCTAATTTACCCTTATCAAATTTTCTGGGTTATGCATGCTTTTTGGTTTGCTAAATGTAGCCCACAATAAGCAAGCGCCTATCCAGGGTGCTGAACCTAAAATGGGCTGGCTCCTAAGTGTTAAATTCCTGCTTTTCAAATAAAGATAGCAAGAGATCGAAAAAAGATAGGAGTAAATTAGAAAGTTGCTTAAAATTACATGTCAATCATGAAATAAATAAATATGGGTTTAGTATCCCTTTAAGAGGTTTAAATGCTATAAAGTATATTAATAGAACAATATTGGTTGTGCAAACTGGGAAATGTGTAGTAAAGGCATTATCTAACCTTTTAAACAATAACAAATTTGGTGTTGACTGACTCTGTAACATTAATTACATTTATGTAGTATTTTTAAACTAGTTGGATGACAATTTTATTTTCTGTTTAATGAATAGTGTTAAATGGTTTTGTCTTTTTCAGGAAACCTATGAGAACATCCCAGGGCCATCTAAAATCACCTTCTTACTTCAAGCAATAAGAAATGCAGCTGCTGCTGAGGAGGTATGGCACAGCAATATACATTGTTAAAATGCTTCTAATGAAAATGCACTGCTGTGCATTTCAAATACTTTTATTTCCCTTTAATCTTATCATTGTTCTAGGATAACGGAAGCATTAGTTTAGTGACCTTATACTGAATCACAATGTACAGTGTGTAGTCATTCCAGCTTTTTAACTGATTTGCTGACTGTCATTGAAAACTTTCTCTAGCATATGGAATGTGTTAGTGTTATCCGGTGGGGAAAAAAAATAAAAAAAAATATAGGCTGCAACTAACATATTTTCATAATCAATTAATCGGACGATTATTTTTTTGATTAATCGACTAATCGGATAAAAAATGAATAAATCATTTTTTTCCTATATTTAAAACAAAATCCACATACTGAGTGTTATAAATATAAACTTCAGACTAAAACTTTACATTGACACAACTGTTGGTCCATTTTGTTAAGCAGCAGAACATTCTGTTATTCACTCTTTCAGAAACTTTGCATTGAAATGCAAAAATGTCAACATGTATACATGCTCCTGGCTGAGGCTGGCTCTCTTTATTTTTTTTTTTTGCAAACTATTTTGCCTGGAGCAGAGAAGAGGCGCTCAGGTGATGTTGAGGTGCCTGAGATGCATTAAAAGGGTTTTGCCAATTTCACCAAGGTGGGCTATTTATCTTTGTTAGCTCTCCACCAATGCAAGGGGCCTCTTACTTGCATATCTATATGCAATGGCAAACAGCTATAAGGTTAGGGGAAAAATATCTAGTAAAATCTTAAAACAGATATATACTTACAGAGGTTGAATTTGTACACATTCCAGTTAATTAAAAATATAAAAAAAAGGCAAAGACTATATATCGGTAACAGGATTCAGCCTTACACATATCTATATAGAGTATATATAATAGGCAATAGCAAGCGATCTGCTAATAATTGTGCATACCGGTAATAGTGACATAAATTCATATAACAAATGCCATCAATCTAAGGCTAGGTGTAAATAACAAGCAAGCTCTGCACTATGTCATGCAAAGTATAGTCCCAAATCAACTGATTTTATATAAACATTCCAAATTATGATTCCTATTATTTCTGGGTTGTACATAAGCCAGGAGTAGTTGTAAACTTAAAAAGAAACTTAGAGTCCTGAAAAAGTGAAAAGTAAACATCTGTAGACGTTTTTTAGGCTAAGACATAACCATAAAACACAATACCATGTGCAGGAACTCATTGTAATAAAGCAGCTGGTGCTGTGCACAGACCAACTAATTGCAAACCAACTAATCGATTATGAGATTCATTGACAACTATTTTCATTATCGATTATGCAGATTAGTTGTTGCAGCTCTAAAATATATATATATATATATATATATATATATATATATATATAATTTTTTTTTTTTTAAACATAGATGAGGTTGAAAAAAGACAGAAGTCCATTGAGTTCAACCTATATGAAATACTTACAAAAAGCTCCAGTTTAGCTTAACCCCTTAATGACAACTGACGTACCAGGTACGTCATGCATTAACAAGCAGTTAATGACAATGGACGTACCTGGTACGTCAGTTGTCTAACAGAGTGCTGGAAGCGATCACAAATGCTTCCAGCAGCTCTGAGGGTATTGCAGTGATGCCTCGATATGGAGGCATCCTGCAATACCACTTTACAAGCCCCCGATGCAGAGAGAGCCACTCTGTGGCCCTCTCTGCACCGGTAGCGATAGTGCCGGGTGTGAGGGTGCGCGATGCACGTGTGTGCATGTGCGCGTGCACATGCACCCATTAGCCACACTGACACCAATGAATGAGGGCATAAAGGGGGAAAAAAAGGGATTTTTTAAAAAAAAAAAATATAAAAGGATCTGGGTGGGGGTGGGTGTATTGTGGGGGGCTGCTACACTACAGAAATAGTTTTTTAAGTAAAAATAAAATAAAAATACTTTTTGGGGGTTTTTTGCGGCCAAACTGGGTACTGGCAGACAGCTGCCAGTACCCAAGATGGTGGTAATTAGGTAGGGGAGAGGGTTAGAGAGCTGGAGGGGGGATCAGGGAGGTTGGGGCTAAGGCAGGGGTCCATCACAGCTAAAATACTTTATTATTTTTATTCTGCCAGTACTTAAGATGGCGGGAACAATTGTGGGGTTTGGGAGGGATCAGGGGGTGGGATGTGTCAGGTGGGAGGCTGATCTCTAAAATTAACCCTGCAAGCTACCTAATTTAACCCCTTCACTGCTGGGCATAATTAAAGTGTGGTGCGCAGCAGCATTTAGCGGCCTTCTAATTACCAAAAAGCAACGCCAAAGCCATATAAGTCTATTTCTGAAAAAAGGGGATCCCAGAGAAGCTTTTACAACCATTTGTGCCATAATTGCAGAAGCTGTTTGTAAATAATTTCAGTGGGAAACCTAAAGTTTGTGACAAATTTTTTAAAAAAGTGAACTTTTTTTTTTTTGATCGCATTTGGCGGTGAAATGGTGGCATGAAATATACCAAAATGGGCCTAGATCAATACTTTGGGTTGTCTTCTAAAAAAAAAATATATACATGTCAAGGGATATTCAGGTATTCCTGACAGATATCAGGGTTCCAATGTAACTAGCGCTAATTTTGAAAAAAAGTGGTTTGGAAATAGCGAAGTGCTATTTGTATTTATTGCCCCATAAATTGCAAAAAAAGCAAAGAACATGTAAACATTGGGTATTTCTAAACTCAGGACAAAATTTATAAACTATTTAGCATTGGTGTTTTTTGGTGATTGTAGATGTGTAACATATTTTGGGGGTCAAAGTTAGAAAAAGTGTGTTTTTTTTCCATTTTTTCCTCATATTTTTTTTTTTTTTTTTAGTAAAT